>NC_071264.1:27206007-27506007 GCF_023375685.1 Ictalurus furcatus
GTGTGTGTGTGTGTGTGTGTGTGTGTGTGTAAAACTGCAGGTGATCAGTCATAATCAAAAGCGATAATGATTAAAGCTGCTGGGGATTAATAGCGCGCGCCATCCATCGTTATCACCTCTAATACACATCACCCTGAAAATGTTATATCTAGTAAGATGTAATAAAACGCCCTAATAATATGCATCACGCGCATGCAATCAATCCATTAAGGTCACGCTTTAATTGCGCAAAAAAAGAAGAAGAAGAAGAAGCTCACGAGCCAGCACGAGCAACTGTACAAACGATCACGATCACGGCCCTTTTGAGTTCTCTCGATCGGAGAGATGCAACTCGATTAGAGTCTAATCTCACTGCGCACCGTGCACACCGCGCCTGGTCCTGATCACACACAGGCATGATGAAGCTTCTGCGGATGTGGTGCGACTTTTGCATATTACTTTTATTATTATTTTTTGCATAGGCATGTGGGTCTTATGTGTGGTAATCTGACTACACGCGAAGATCAAAAGGAGCCGACGCCTGGGATGCACGTGCAAAATATTGTGCATTCAATCACTGCGTATTTATTATTATTATTATTATTATTATTATTATTATTATTATTATTATTTATATATGAGAAGCATCAGATGCTTTAAGAAGAGTTGTGTGTGTGTGTGTGTGTGTGTGTGTGTGTGTCATCCAGTTCAGGGTTTTAGGTTTTAGTCATATCAACCCCCAGACTACATCCCAGTACATCACTAAGTGAGACATCACGTGACCTCTGGCTACAGTTTAACACTGGGACTTGTTTAAGGCTCAGTTCACATTACAAGCTTTATTGCACAATTCGTCTTCTCCTACTTCTTATGTTTTCTCAGACGAGAGCTGTCTATCTTGACTTTTCACATCTGTAACATCTGCAAGTGAACCGTATCTGTGTTGTTATGAAAAGAAAAAAAAAGTCTTATCTATCATATTTAAAAGCAACAATTGAACACACTAGTAACCCAAGCTACTATCTGCATCGCAGTTACAGGATATTTTTCTCACGTATTTTGCCTCCTTGAACTTAACCTTAAGGCTGTTTATTTTTCTTTTCCGCTGTAGCAAAGTTTGTTTGTTGCCACACGGCCATTTGTTGTGCAACTGTTTCGAACATTACTCAGTCCTTCCGGTATTGCTTGAATTGATTCATTTCCCCATATACCAAGTAAATCGCCACTTTACTACTTATAGTCACCGCTATTGCAGTCCTTCATAACAAGCCGCGGGAATTCTGACTCATTCATGTCGCATGGCCATTTAATGGTAATGATAATGAGTCTTTATTGTCACATATACATTACACAGTGAAATTCTTTCCTTCGCATGTTAGGAACTTGGGGTCAGAGTGCAAGGTCAGCTATGATACGGCGCCCCTGGAGCAGAAAGGGTTAAGGGCCTTGCTCAAGGGCCCAACAGTGGCAGCTTGGCAGTGCTGGGCCTTGAACCCGCGACCTTCTGATCACTACTACCCAATTTATCAGATATGTATCCGATCTAGGACCACATGTTCACCTTCGTAGACCAACGCATTTCAAATTAAACATAGAATTCGCACTTACGTAAAACATGTACGTTTAACAAAAAAGTAAATAACGGCAAGTTCATGTTAAAGTCATTAAATAGAAATCTGTACGTTTGTACGAACTTAATTTATTGTACTAAGCAGGACTGTGAATTATATCAGTATGTAAAAACGTGAGGTTCATGGCCTTGGGATTGCAATTACAACATGCAGTTTTGCACTCAGGTCTCCTTTAGTGGACTAGTTCAACAAACAGACTTGATATAAAAACCATAATGAACCTCTCTTTACTTTCACACTACGCGTTGTTACCCAGACGAGGACGGGTTCCCTTCTGAGTCTGGTTCTTTTCAAGGTTTCTTCCTCGTATCATCTTAGGGAGTTTTTCCTCGCCACCGTCACCTCCGGCTCGCTCAATAGGGATAAATCCACAAACTTAAAATCTGCATCATGTGTTTATATGTTTCTGTAAAGCTGCTTTGAGACAGTGTCCGTTGTAAAACGCGCTATACAAATAAAACTGAACTGAATTGAATGGGGCATCATCTCTTTTGAAGTGTTTTGGAGCTTCTCAAGAGACAGCGATGTTTGCCCAGAGTTTATTGCATAGCCTGCTCGCTCACATTTAGGCTCACAGAGAGGTCTGAGATGAAGTGTTTACTGTTTATTTTCGGTGTTTTAAAGTACTCATAAAGAGTTGTTTGGGTTTAGATTGTTTCAGTAGGTTTCAGTACAGGCGAGCTTCTCCTTCTCCTAACTAATGGCTCAGAATTATGCGTACTTATATGTCTGAAATACTCAAAACCGGGTGAGTCAGTCACTCACGTTTACATTTACTCATCCACAAGTTACACAGAATCTAATCCACACCCACATCTACTGTAGCCTTTGAGACTTAACGGCCTTGCTCAAGGCCCCGATATCGCCTGGCTCTCTCCGACTTGGTTTGGAGCTGACGTTCCTGCTCCATCTCGTCTCTCACCATCACTCTATCTCCGCCAGCCGTCCGTAGCGTAGCTCTTCATCCTCGTTTGTGTCTCTTTTATTGTCGTACGGAAAGAACAGCGAGAGTCACAACAAAGGAACGCCGCTCCGTCCGTGCTCTCTGTGGCTTCCCGAGGAATGAAGAGCACCGTTTCGGGTCAGAGATGAGAGAAATGCCGCTTTATTTATACAGATTTTTTACAGATCAGACCAAAAGCGCGGCAGGAGGTGCAGGCGGGCCGGGGTGATCCGCATTTCGATGGAAAAAAAAAACAACGTTTGGAGCAATGAATCATGGGTTGAAAATAGCAAGGCGGTTGTCGATTCAGTTTGCGTCTTTGATCTGCCCAGTTTTTGTGTGAGTGCAAATGGGAGTGGGATGAGAGTGCAGTGAGCGAGATGCTGCATCGTCCTCCTCTCTCTCTCTCTCTCTCTCTCTCTCTCTCTCTCTCTCTGCATCTGGGTCTCTTTTTGTTGGATGGCTGTAGGACGGCACGCATGACTAATGAACGATTGAACGAGCCTTTTTCCTCCATGCTCGTGCGCACGACCCTGACCGAGCATCGATCACTTATAAGAAAAAGAAACGGTGCGAGAGTCACTAGCGTGTCCTGATCCCACAGTAAAAAGTGCATTCATTATCATGACATGTTGAGCTGGAATGGCATGAAATATTGATGGTATTATAACAATAATTGCAGAGCTACAGCTGTCGTGATAACTGCATAAACACCGAATCGTAATTATACGAGGTCAACAGATTCGACAGTTATATAAATATATCTCGTCTTGGTTTTGGTTATAATGGAACGATTTTCTCAATCCTCAATTATGTAGCGATGAGTAAATATTTAGTGTAGTAGCTTAGTCGCTTCCACTAAATGTGTGCTGTGGTGTAGCTGACAAGATTGAATGTGTTCATTATTTATAAGGTTTTTGTTGTGGTATGTAATGTGCGATCTTGTTACCTCTTTATTGGTTATCGGTTGATTAAGTTCATATTTGCGTGTAAAATACTGCAGTCCGATTATTTCCTAGTTATCATTTGTACTAATTATATTCCTATTATATTAGTCATAGGCTTTATATTTAAATTATTATTATTATTATTATTATTTCATTTAAATGAACGTACAGTATTTATACCATGTTTTGATGCAGTAGATTATGCATTTATAATCATTTTTCATTTATTTATTTATGAAAAACCGTTACAGATTGTACGCTAATATTTCGAATTCATTTTTTAATTGTTATCCGAACGCATTCTAAGCAGGGGTTATGACACTTACAAGCGGCAATTCCAAAGATGTCCGACCTCGTCATGATTTTCTGAAGTAGTTCCCCCCCCCCCCCCCCCCGTTTATTAAAGAAAAAATAAACGTGTAGCTGGTGGAGTGCGTCGGTATTAGTGTTATAACAGTGTTATGAACAGTACTTACAATGTAACGCATCTTCATAAATAATTAGAACAATGTTTATAATGCCGTCGTAAGGCATTACATGAGTGTAGTATTTCATTTGAAAAATGACCTCGATCGAAAGCGTTACTGCTTTTTTTGGCAAGCGGTGACCCAATGTGCCATGTTGTGCATTATTACACCACTGATACACTTACACGGATCAGCCGTAACATTAAAACCACTGACAGGAGACGTGAATAACGTTGATTATCTCGTTACAGTGGCACCTGTTAAGGGGTGGGATTATCTCGAAGTTGGTGTGTTGGAAGCAGGAAAAATGGGCAAGCGTAAGGACTTTTGAGCGACTTTGACTAGGGACACATTGTGATGGTTAGACGACCGGGTCAGAGCATCTCCAAAACGGCAGGTCTTGTTGGGTGTTCCCGGTATGCAGTGGTTAGTACCTTCCAAAAGTGGTCCGAGGAAGGACAACCGGTGAACCGGCGACAGGGTCATGAGCGCCCAAAGCTCCTTGATGCGCATGGGGAACGAAGGCTAGCCCGTCTGGTCCGATCCCACGAAAGAGCTACTGTAGCACACCTTCAGAAGTCTTGTGGAGTCCATGCCTCGATGGGTCAGAGCTGTATATCTGGTAGGTGGTTTTAATGTTATGGCTGATCGGTGGCATAAACACAAAATTAAAGACACTTTCCATTAAAGTTTCGATTATCATCCACAGTGTCTTCATAACGACTTGCAGCCCAACATCGACGTACAACCCAATATCAAAGTATTTGTAGCTTCTATATTTCCGGATCTGTAGCGTCGCATCTATTCTTCAAACTTAAAATGAGTTTGTTTTCCTTTGAGGCATTGTTCTACTTTCACGTGTTTTTCAAAACAAAAAAAAAAACAATGCAGAATTATCATCGTCTTTGATTTGTTCCCCTTGTCTTGTTTGTACTTTACAAAGTAGGCCGCCCTGTTTAAAAAAAAAAAAAAATCAGCTCAGCAATCATGGAAATGATGTTTTTTTTTTTTCATGTAAGCACTAATCACATGGTAATAGTTTCACAGCACAATGCCTCTCTTGTTCAAAAGGCTGTGAATTTTCAGGATAAGCTAATTTGTTAGCCATATCCTAAAACTTTCTTCCATGAACTCGCGTCACACACGATGGTGATATCTCATTATTGAATCATGAATTTGTTTCCAAAGATCTACAGTCATAACATCGTAGCGTATGCGAATATAAAATGAAGCTTTATTGACAACCTGTAGCTATACTTAGGCTTTAATGGCCGGCTTACTCAGGCTTTTTTTTTCTCTCATTAATGAGCTCCTAGTAAACACAGTGAGGAAACACAGTAATATGACGCATAGCAACTAGACGTTTGAGAGTGTTAAAAAGCATCTGCGATCGTCTGGTTGCCGGAGGGATGATGTATGATCTCTTGAGGTATATGCAGAAGCGTACATTAGCGATCAAACGTTGTGAGAATCAACACTTGCTTATGAAAATCACAAAGAATTCGGATGGGATTAAAATAGTTCAGGCTGCTCTTGAGTTCGTGGGGAAGAAATGGGTATTTTAAGAATGGAGGGATGAAAACATTAGCATTGCCATCAATAATTTTATAATCCTTATATTGTAAAGAAAAAAAAAACTTCCTTTTTCTTATCACAGTAAAAAACTGTACCATATCGGAACATGTTCACAGGTAATTAATAATAAAAAAAAACCCTTAACGTTAATGCTAGCAATTGCATATATAGCAGACTTGTAATGAGCTTCCAGTTTGTTCGTTTTTTGCTGTAATGACGTAATGTACCCCTTCTGTTCCGCCCTCAAACCACATGCGATATTATCATCAATCGGCGATTGTTAGTGGGAACGACAGAATGATGGCATTTCACACACAATCTCACAAGCCTAGGCGAGATGGAGAACAGCACCGACATTGACAATAGAATGTATCGCATGACGCTTTTGTGTCATTCTATTTATGAGTTCACGTCACGTGGTTTTGTTAACATTTCCACGTGCCTTTGATTTGTTGATTTGTTACCCTATTGAGTTCACCTGTTCTGTGTTATTTTCTAGTTCAGTGTTTTCTGATGTTAACCTTTGCGTGCTGTTCTGATTGTGACTCTAGTTTAATGTTGTCTTCCTGTCTTTTGACCCCCGGCATGGACATTGATTATGATTATAGGAATTTTTTTTTTTTAATTCCTGTAATAATACATTTTATAAGCCTCATATTTGAATGAAAAGACAATTTTTTTTTCCAGATTTCCGTGAAGTCCGTGAAGCTCAATGAAAAGCACATGATTTCCATGTGCCTTTGTTTGTTTTAGTCCTGTCTCCACTCATGTTCTGTCACTGTTTTGTTACCCTATTGTGTTCACCTGTTCGGTGTTATTTTCGTGCTCCATAGGCCTACAATCATTAATATATTAGAATTACATTTACATTTATTCATTAGCAGACGCTTTTATCCAAAGCGACTTACAAATGAGAAAATACAAGCAAAGCGATATATCAAGCAGAGAACAATACAAGTAGTGCTACCGTACAAGATCCCTTAATTGAGTTCCAGAAGAAGCAAAGTGCGCAGAGTAGAGGTGTAAGTGCCAGAGTAAATTTTTTATTTATTATTATTATTATTTTTTTATGGGTTAGTTAGGTGTTCACGGAAGATGTGGGTCTTTAGCTGTTTTTTGAAGATGGTGAGAGACTCTGCGGTCCGGATTGAGGTTGGAAGGTCATCCCACCACTGAGGAACAGTTAGTTTGAATGTTCTTGAAAGGGACCTTGAGCCACGCTGAGTAGGTACTGCTAAGCGTCGGTCGTTGATTGATCGCAGATTGCATGAGGGAACGTAAGCCTTCAGGAGAGAGTTGAGGTAGGGGGGTGCTGTTCCAGACAAGGTCTTGTAGGTGAGCATCAAGGCCTTGAATTTGATACGGGCGGCTACAGGAAGCCAGTGGAGGGAGATGAAGAAGGGTGTGACATGGGTTCTCTTGGGCTGGTTGAAGACGAGGCGTGCTGCTGCATTCTGAATCATCTGAAGGGGTTTGATGGAGCTGGCCGGGAGGCCCGAGAGTAGTGAGTGGCAGTAGTCCAGTTTTGATATGACAAGAGCCTGGACTAGTATCTGTGTAGCCTGTTCGGTGAGGTAGGGTCTGATTTTCTTGATGTTGTACAGGATGAACCTACAGGACGGTGCAGTTGTTGAGATGTGGTTTGTAAAGGTCAAGCCGTCATCGAGAATCACCCCAAGGTTCCTGGCCGCCAAGGTTGTGGTTGATTGAGGGACAGGCTGGGATGACGAGAAACTCAGATTTTGCCAGGTTGAGCTTAAGGTGGTGTTCCCTCATCCATACCGAGATGTCCGACAGGCAAGCAGAGATACGTGCAGAGACGGACGGATCGTCAGGCTGGAAGGCCAAAAAAAAAAAGGGTGTCATCAGCATAGCAATGATATGAGAAGCCATGAGACTCAATCACCTGCCCTAGAGATGTACTGTAGATAGAAAAGAGCAGTGGACCCAGAACTGACCCCTGTGGAACGCCAGTTGTGAGTTGCATCCTCATCTTTTAAAAATAAAATTGTTTCATATTTCTGTATCACAGTACAGTACAGTCATACCAGTGTATCATCAACACCGATTACCAGATATGCCACAAAGATTTGTTAAGACTGTTATGTCACAGGTTCTCAATAATAGCTGTTTAAAAATGTTAACCTTAATCCAAGACTGTGTCGGTTTGTTTTAAAATAGTTGACTACATGAAACAGCCTGAGTGGCATGTGGGTTAAAACACAGCAGCACTGAAGCACTTATTGAGTCTGCAGGAAGCAGGGTTGACCAGGTCATGAAATTAACTATTGATTCGAAACCAGTGGTGTGTATGCTTCAGATGAACAGATATGATGGGCTGCAGCAGGGCTTCGACAGCACGCCTGCCTCATTCTTCTGAGGAGCTCGTTAGGACACTGATGGCAGAAAACGGAGGAATGATTTTGTTTCGGCTTACAGCCGCAATGGGACTCACATCAAATATATATCAGGCGAATATATTTTCACATCGTAGACATGTCACGTCTCGGTGTCATTGTCGAACTAGTCGATTAGGGGAGCGGGCCTGCGTCATAGATCTGCGTTTAAACGGCCTGAGATGGGTTCACATCTGTTTTTTTGCCTGTTCCAACCATGAAGTATACAGTGGGCGGAAATATTACTTATTCAGAATTAAACAGGGGGTTTGTGCAAACAGTGCAAACAGTATAACAGTGCAATAAATCCATAAAACACTGTAACCTTTAAGCGTAATTACAATAAAAGCTAACTTAATTAAATGCAATTGATTTCAAAAGGAATTTATTTATCTATAAGGGCAATTACAGCAACTCAAACATTTAAAAAAAAAACAAAAAACAACACATTTAAACAGGACAATAAATATATGTAATACTTATACCGTGCCACTGTTACACTATCGTTTCTGATTGGTCAGGAGGTGTTGATGAATTTTCTATAACAACAACTGGCTGCAAATCATAGGTTTATGTGAATGCGCTTGCTCTAATATGTTACTGTTTCTATAGCAACGGCTAATTCAGTGGGACTCGTAGGGTGAAAGCTCCACATAATCTACGGCTAATTATAAACAGAGGTTTCTTTTTTTATTTTTTATTTTTAAATGTTGCTATTTAACAACAAAACGCTCAGAAACACTGTCCTGGTGAAGACTTCTGTAAGTGGAAAAAGTGTTTCAGTTAATAATATATTTTTTATTAACTTCACGAGAGTCTGGTGAAGGACCAGCTGTTTATAGCTGCTGTAAGGTAAGTCATAATAGGAACACTAAATTCAACTAGAAAAATATGGTGTTTTTCTTTAATAAAAAAAAAAACCCCACAAAACCTTGTAGTCATTGGAGAATTGTTGGGGTATGAGAGGAATAAAACACTTCAGGACATGCTGTTGTTTGAAAATAATCCAACTTGGGCTTGTAACTCTGCAACATGATCGGCTGCATCATAACACCACATCGTTGTTTATTTTCCTATAACAGCACACCCTCTACATGAGTTATTACTAAATAAACCGGATGAGAGGAGACGTGTTATATTTGACACGGTTTTGTCCTTTGTTTTCCTGTGTTGGTTGAGATAATATGTGTCGCAAGACCTCGTTCCGATGGAATCTGTAGTAATGTGATGTAAAGGTCAAAATCAATTTATCAAGCAAACAGCTCGATTTTCCTGATTCAGCACAGCTTTCAATCCTGAAGTGTGTGTAGGATTCATTGGAACGCAACTTCATGTTTAAAATAGTATCAGAGATGTTTTGGGTCACATGAAGTCTCGGGTCCTGTTTAATGTACCTTCTGTAAAGGGAACTGGTTTTGTGGTTTGTTTGTGTGTGTGTGTGTGTGTGTGTTTTGCAGGCATCTTTCCATTTCAACTGTGCAGTTGTTTACGTGTGTGCTCTTTCTTGACTACTGTTTGTGTGTGTGTGCGATTTTGTGTGTTCGCTCGGTGTTGATCTTTATCACAGGAAAACCTACCAAACCTGCGTAGTTTTCTAGCCTTATGATACATGCAGCACATGTCAACATGCAAAAGGTAACTCCTTCATACTGATCCAACACCCAATGCTCTGATCATGTCACAACTTCAGCGTTAATTATGGTCATGACATTACCGTGACTTCTGTTATTATTCTTATTATCATTGCATGTTGCACAATAAAACATACCACATGAAGCTCATTTTAAATTACTGTGAGACATTTTCGCAATGAAGTAAAGTGAAACAAATATGTATCCAAATGAATCAGACTCAAACGGAAATATGACACATCGCTTCCGTGTCTTATTTAACGCATAACGCGTTGTTAGCTAAACTAGCTGTCCTGCTGGGCCTTATTCAGATCTCTTTTGTCTGCTAGTTTTATATGTCTTTCAAATGCCAATTTACTGAGACGTGCTGTCTGAAGCTGCCAGGCAGAGTAAGAACATCAGCAATAAGATTAGATGCACAGATAGACGCACTACTTTTTTTTTTTTTTTTTTTAAACAAATAAAGCCAAGGCTTGAGACTAAATAGAATTTACTGTCATCAGAGTACAGTAATTCAGACCATTAAGCTGCGTCTGAAAATCCAACTTCAGATAGCCATTTTGCTCGAAACTACTCTAACTCTAACTAACTTCTGACAAATCAGAAGACGTGAATCTCCGTTTCAAGTAGCAACCACATGCTTGTTTATTACACATTTAAAGAAGGTGTTGCTGTGAAACTAGAGGAAGACATTTGTGGGCTCCTGATGTCCCTAAAAATGAAGTTTACATACGACTTGCAGAATCTGCAAAATGTTAATAATTAAAAAAAAAAATACCAAAGAGCATAAAAATTGCATTATGCTTTTTATTTAGTTCTGCCCTGAAGAAGCAGTACACTTTTCACATAACAGATGTTTACATAGAGTCCAAAAAAACACAATAATAACTGAATTTACACAAATGAACCAGTTCAAAAGTTTACATACGCTTGTGTGTCGTTACCTGGACGATCAGCGACTGTGTTTATGTTCTGTGAAAGTTCTTCATGAGTCCCTTGTTTGTCCTGAGCAGTTAAACTGCCCACTGTTCTTCAGAACAGTCCTCCAGGTCCTTCACATTCTTTACTTCTCCAGCATCTTCTGCATATTTGAGTCCTTTCCAACACTGGCTATATGATGTTTGAGATCCATCTTTACACACTGAGGACGACTGAGGGACTCGTACACGACTATTACAAAAGGTGCAAACATTCACTGATGCTCGAGAAGGCAACACGATACATTAAGAACCAGGGGGGTGTAAACTTTTGAACAGGACCATCGGTGTAAATTGTCATTATTTTGTCTTCTGGGAAACATGTAAATATCTTATGTAGCTTCTGAAGGGCAGTACTAAATGAAAACAATCTATAAGAACAATTTACACCACCTATCCTGTTCAAAAGTTTACACCCCCCTGGCTCTTAATTCCCTCTTATTAATTTTTTTTTTTTTTTTTTTTTTTTTACATTTTGCACATTCTGAAAGGCCCATGTAAACTTAAGACCTCAGCTGTATGTAAATACGTGTGCCAACCACATTTACATAAAAATTAGCATTAAAAATGGCAGATAATGTTTTTTAAAGTGATGCTGGAAGTTTACAGTATGATAACTGTACCACTATGATTGGGTAATATGATAATGTAAGATAAATCTAAGATCAGTATTGCAATAAATTGCACGATACACTTTTCTGAAGGTATTGCAAGAATTGTCGTGACTTTTATATCAGCAATCTGTGAATAAAAAGCAAAGTCTGTTATTCATACGAAAAATTAGCTAATTTCGTTTTTGTTTGCAAACCTAAATAATACAATGATGATCATAATCATGTGTCAAGTATGATATTATTATATATAGTGATATGATATTTTTGCCATATTTCCCACCCCTACAACCGAATATCACCCAATTTTAGCATCACATAGTACGTTCACGTCATGTCAAAATGACAGTAATTACCAGTGAACAGATTCCTCCCCTCCACAAATGCTGTATATACTTTCGTTTATGTTTTACCATATGCCATTTTTTTGGTTTTAGTCGTGTCCCTGTCCTTTCATTGGTTTGTTACCCTATTGTGTGCACCTGATCTGTGTTTAGTTTGCCTATTTATCCCCAGCTGTTTCATTTTCTCATTGCGAAATCTTATAGTGCATTTTTTCCTTGTTTGACCCGTTTTATTTCCCCATCCTGGCCTGTGTCTCTGCGTTTGATTATATTGATGTACTGTATCCTACCTGTGTTTTGACCCCCACCATGGACATATGTGCTATTGTGCTATTGTTGTACTAAAACGTTAAGAGAAGTATTTGATAGACATGTATAGAAAAGATCTGACATTATACACCAACATACGTGGTTTGATTATTATGTAATGTCACACACTCTGAAGCTGGAGCTTTCTGAAAAACCCAACTTAAAAACCGGAAGCTCGTATTTACCATAATTCTCGCCGTATCTCCTTACAGCATTATAAGTTTAAAGAGAGTGATATTAAATTAACATGTAAAGATGAAAATGTCTAAAATGTCATTATAATCATATTTTCTCTTTAAAACGTTCTCTCAGACAGTCTTGAGAGAAGAAATAGGAAAATGAAATTAGTGCTAGAACTAAAGTAATACTTCCCAAACTGCTCATAATTTTTCAACAATTCTTATTACAAAATCTTTAGGGAAGCCTTACTAAGGTTAAGTTTCGGTTTGGGAGTGGAGTTATGAAAAGTTTTCTCACAGTCGCACTTAGAAAAAATAACCACATCACCCCTGAATTTCTAAAGAGAGAAGTATTGTCTACCACAAATTTCAGATTTAAGGAACTGGTGATAAATTTATCATAAAAGGAACTTTGTCATATTGTATAAGACATCATAAAGAACCAGTTTTAGAAACCAAACAAAACGTGGGCTTTATATTATTTCATTGTCCAGCTCCTTGCACATGAGTCTACATGAATGCATTATGAACCCTACAAGCTGTATGATGTGTGTATGATGGTGTTGGAGATGACCGACTATTGGTTGAATCGTTATGAGAGATGGGATCGGAGTAGTTTGCAAACTGATACATCTGCATAAAGTACAAGCATAAAATATGAAACTAAACTACTGCAGTTAACAGTGCAGCTTGTGGTATGCTCGGAAATATTCGTACAACACGAATGAGTTCGTATGCATTTCCTTTTTTTAGATAGTGCCATAGCACTTAAAAATAATGTTGAGCTCACCTCTAGAGTTCAGTTGCAGAAACACACTTTTGGCGTGCTTGTTTTTTTTTAAACGTAGGCTACCATGTGTATAAATCTTATAGCATAGATTTTGATAATGTGACGACAACATATTGCATTGCTTTTACATGCATGTTTTACATTCTTACATAGCGTTGTAGGGTTTCTTAATGGTTGTATGTTTATTCTGAGTTTATGTGAATTCCTAACAATGTTTGCGGTTTAGACTCTGTAAAGTATGATGTCAAGACTATGATATAATTGATTAAAATAGTTTTCTTGAGGTCAAAATGCTATCTACTATAACTCCTTATATATATGCTATCCCATATATAGAATCAAAATCACAGTTCTCAGAAATGTGTTGTATGTTAGACATCTAAATAGAGAAGATTACATGTATAAATATGATTTTAAAGTTCAGATGAGCTAGGATAGGCTAGGTTTACCATACCATGGAAGTATATGAATATTATTCAGTATGACTTACAATTTTCTGTCAGAAACCCCATCAGGTTAGCTCAGGTTAGCTAGTGCATTAGATTTACCAATGAATGCTATGAACATTCATAATTATGATTGAAACTTTCTCTCAGAAATCATGTCAGGTTAGCTAGTTAGCGTTACCATTGAAGCAAATCCTGTCAGGTTAGCTCATGTTAGCTAGCTCATTCACTTTACCAGTGAATACTATGTGCTATAACATTCATAAGTATGATTTCAAATTTCTCTGAAAGGTTAGCTCAGGTTCGCTCAGGTTAGCTGGGCGGTTTGTGTTACCAATGACGTGTATAAATATTCGTGAGTGTGGCTTTTAAAATTTCTCTGAGAAATCCTGTCAGGTTAGCTGATGTTAGCCGTCTCATTGCGTTCACGAGTGAAGTGTAAAAATATTCATGAATATGATTTACGATTTCTCTCAGCTTATTAGCTAGCTCATTAGCTTTACCAGTGAATGATATGAACTTTCATAAGTATGATTGAGATATTGTCTCAGGTTAGCTGGGTGGCTAGTGTTACCAATGAAGCGTATAAATATTCATGAGCATGTCTTAAAATTTCTCTGAGAAAATCTGTCAGGTTAGCTGATGTTAGCTAGCTCATTAACTTCACCAGCGAAGGGTATACATATTCATAAATATGACTTAACATTCATCTCAGCTTATTAGCTAGCTCATTAGCTTTACCAGTGAATGCTCTGAACATTCATAAGTATGAATTAAATATTATCTCAGTAATCCTGTCAGGTTAGTGGATGTTAGCCAGCTAGCCAGCTTGATAATGTGTATAATAGGTATGAGACATCATGTCAGGTTACCTAGTTAGCGTTACAATAGCTCTTTCGCTCTACCAGTGAATGCTATATGCAATATGCATATAGCATATATCATAAGCATATATCATATGCTTATGAATAAACATTCATAAGTATGATTTAAAATTTCTATGAAAAAAATCCTGTCAGGTTAGCTCATGTTAGCTAGCTAGCTATCTTTACCAGTGAATTGTATAAATATTAATGAGTATGAGTTAAAATTACTGTTAGAAATCTTGTCAGTTCAGCACATGTTAGCTAGCTGGCTAACAAAATCTGGCATACTGTAATATCAGCCTTATAACTATTTAAATATTTTCTTATTACTGAATTCCAGGATAACACCACACCTAAATATTGCATCGTGTTCTGTATTAGTACTGTATTGTTTTTTAAATTTATTTTTATGTTGATTGATTTGAAGTGCTGTGTTATGCACTGGCATGTCTGGCAGATTAAAACCAGTTCATTTGACAAAAAGTGTTGGCACCCTAACTATTGTTCTAACTCCTGTTAAGAAAAACCATTCATATCTGTTTTTTTTTTCTTCTCCATTCCTTATCTTCTTTGTAGAATCTGACTTCGAGTACGTGATCATGAGTTTTCAGTTAACAGTCGCTCAAACAGTCCAGAGACAAACATGATCATGCCTGGTATCATTTTTAGCATTTATTGACCAGCCTGTGGCTCTGCTAACCATGCCGTTGTGACTGAATCGTTTTTTGAATGCACGGTTCTGTCTGCAGTCATTCCCGAGCTGTAAAAATATTGCAGACAAATGTAATCGAGTTAATGCGCCCGAATGAAGTGGTTGCTGTGTTCAGACAAAAAGGGTTATTATGCATGCTGAAGCGTTCGCTTGCAGGAAATGTGCTGCGGGTTTGCAGAACAGCGCTTTTTCCCGTTATCCAGAGTACAAGAAGCCGTTTGAATCAGGCCAGAACGTGAGAAAAACATTTCATCGGAGGCCCGTTTCTTATGTGTAGTTCAACCGTGTTAGTGAATTTATACGAAACCTTTTTATTTCTACGTTTATCATCCCTTAAAATGGTATATATATAATGGTATAATATTTATTTATTTATTTGTTTAGGGTTTTCAGTAACCTTGCTGATGAAGATGTACAAATTCATATGTGTTTGTGTTACAGAGTCTTTATAAGACTGAATGCTGGGTTGTAATATTTTTTACCGAGGCACACGAGTTCAGCTTTTATCAACATTTATTGACAATTAAATTGAACATGACTATGCCATGCTTCAACTATGCTAATGTATACAGAGTTTTCTTAACACAGACCTATTTAGTTAACAGTTTAACAAACCTCACCTGTGATAATTCATGTAGTTATTTTGTTATGTAACTTACAGTTTATTAATGCTGCAGCTCATACGAAGAATGTGAACACAAGCTAGTTAAAGAAACCTTAATGTAAAGCTGGTTATTTTAAGTCTATTAGACAAAAATATCACTGCAAAAACAACAAATAGGCAGTTTCGACACTGGTGCATTTTCCATGAAATGTCTCATGAGGTCAGATTTAACGATGAGGTGCGGGGTATTGGTAACCATTTTATCATGATAGGAACCTATTGTGTTGACACTTCTGTAATGTGTGAAATGATCTTACGTTGTGAAGTGCACCTATTCGCATGATACGAAGACCACTAAGACTTATATATAGTTTTGTGGATATCGTGACCGTCTGTTTAAGGAACCTGAGCGTATGTGTGTATGAAGCTGGTTTAGTGGTGTGTGGGTGTTGTGCAGTGCAGAGTTGACCAATATAGTAACAGCAGGTAATAGTGCAGTGTGTGGTGTGCTGGAAAACATTCCCACAGCACGAATGAGTTCATATGAACGTTTCAGGGGGTTTTGCCGCATCACTTAAAACCTGGTTGAACGAATGCAGCACGTGGAAGGTTCGTACCCTACACACGAGGTGTTTTTCTATAGACGCACACTCTCTGCATCACACCTAGGACAGGTTGACATTCGCTCTGTTACCTCAAGTGACTTGATGAGTCCTGACGTGCAACACAGGGACACATCAAGCTTGGTGCGCACTCTGATCTTGATATCTGCCTTCACAAGGAAATCTTGAAAGGGCAGATGGCTCTCTGAAGTTCTGAAGGCTCGCTACCTCCCGGCTGGCTGTCCTACTTAGCTGCGATTTCTCTGATGGCTGATAACGCTCAAACCGTGTCTATCAGAGGACTGATAGAACCGGCTTTCATCATCATCAACATATATACGTGTATACTTTGCAAGTGTCTTAGGCACTGTCCAAGAGTCTTATTTTTGTATACGTATTTCGTCTTAGGTGATTATTTCTTCATTATCGGGTCGGTAAAAGCCATTTTTAGATTTCCAAATATTACTTAAATAAACGTCACAGGAAAATGTTTGCATTTCAGTAAACAACGTCGCATATTACGTACAGTAATAGACCACTTTCCAGGAAAAAAAGTTATGATGGTTCTCTGGGGTTTCCTACAAATACACAAGCAAGTGTGACAGTCAAAGTCTTCAGAAGAGCCGTGGCAGATTCTCCACCATGCTTAGAAAAACGTACCAACCTTTCATTTCATTTTGCACGGTACTGTATATAATCCGAGCTGCCAGTTTAAGTGTCATCAAGTGTCTACTAAATATATGAATAGCGCAGTCAAAAATGTTAAATCTTTGCTTTAAAACGCTTTATAACGTTGGCCTTTGTGCACAGTTTTATTGACCAGTGAAAGTGCTTTTCAGAAATATGGCATTTTGCAAAATATTTTTTATAAGGTCTGAGTTCAATAATATGGCTTAACCTCACTCTCATAACTACACACCTGTACTATGAACGACTAAATAATTCATAGTAGCTACTGAATAATGTTTTTTTTTTTTATTATTATTTCTTCCAAATATGTTGTTAATTTTCAATTTAGGAATGAATTTCAGTTATGGCATTTCGTGTGTATGAGAAGGAATTTACATAGAATTACTAATAGGGATAATATCATGGTGTTAATTTATATATACATATATATATATATATATATATATATATATATATATATATATATATATATATATATATATTAATTAACACCATGATATTATGCCTATTAGGAAATCTTATATATATATATATATATATATAGTTTTAACTCCATATCGCCCATCCCTACTCCTGTATACTACTGTCAGTATAATTGAACCATTACCCAAATAGTATCTGGTCCTATAGTGGCATCTTTCCACCGATGGATTTGGTAGAGAGGTGCTAATACATTGTGCAGAGCAGCATTCAATCATCTCATGAATTATTTTGACATAACCTATCATTTCTACACGTCTGTCTGTCTAGCTATGACACTAGTATAGTTTAGTGCACTCTGTGAAATGTGCTTGTGTGTCTTGTAATACTTTTTATAGCAGTCCGAAAAGTGGATTTTATTCGTCCGCTGTGAAAAAGGAGAGAAAGCTCAAGGCACTCTCCCCACACACGTGTGTGCTGTGGATGGTTGAGGTTAACTCTTCTCTCAGACTGCTGTGACTTTTCTACTTTGCGACCGTTCAGCGGTGGCGTACTTTTCACTGGCTCGCCCCTCGGTGCCTCTTTTCATTCTGCCTTTGATGTGCCTGGGCCAGAGGAGCGCTGCTTGAAATGTGCCAATCTCCACAATTAATTTCAGCAATTTTCCTAATCAAATTGAGTCCTTGTGGAAATTCATTGAATTACGTTCAGAGCCATTTTAGTGCTTGAAGGAGGAACAACGCAGTTTTCTGCTATTTTCTGCTCACATTTATAACTTGTGCGTTTCCTATTTACGAGTGCTATTTTTAACCAGTAGTTACGTCCTTGGTGTCATACGACCAAGACCGAGAGGCTGATCAAGTAGGTTTGTTTGTCTCTATAAGCTTGATTAGGCTGTTTATACATTAGTGTCATTAAAATCAGATGCATAATACATAATCGGTTGAGCGTGAGCATTTCAAGGCCATCTGTTGCACATTTTTTTCTCTCTCTCAAGCACCTTTCTTGCTTCCCTGGTTAATTATAAATTCGCAAAACAAACTCATTTTGAGGTGTGTACGTGTAATTTGTGTGTGTTGGACCGAGTATTTTTAACTGACGTATCGGCTGGGATTCAGCTTAATGGAATAAATGTTCATTCTACGTTTGCGGTATCAAAGCAACAGCAGAAAATCATTTCATCCTGATCATCCCAACATTTTACTGTGCTCTGCCTAGCAGATGTCTCACTTAGAGTGGTTTCGATTTGGGAGGCTGGATTTCTTAGCTGTTGTATGCCACAGTGCTGCTGAATACTTGATTCTAATTGGTCAGAAGGTGTTGATTCATTTTCTATAACAGCGGCTCAGGCTTAATTTATTAATGCACTTGTTCTAATATGTTATTGTTTCTATGGTAACAACGTAGGCAGGGACTTGTAGGGTGGATACTCCACGAACGGATCAGAATGATGGAATTGTTGATTTGGTGAAGTTTTCCTGTGAAGAGACGGGGGATTTTTTTTTTTCAGCTCCAGTGTCAGTGCCATCATGGGATGAGCCTTGCGCTTTGCAGTTTCTCTGTAACTTGACATTTTTTTTGTCGTATTAACTTTAAGAGAGAGAAAACAGAGAGGCTGTTAACAAATGTAAGTTATAACAGGAAATTGCTTGTTTGATGTTCCACAATATGAAATGTAACTATAAATGGATAAATGTACAACATGTTCTTGAATAAATAAAACATTGCTAGCTTGGCAAATTGCTGTGGTGTAAGAGGAATAGAGTATTTTGGGACACGTTGTTATTGGAAACTTGTCCATTTCAATATATTCAGTTCAATAAATTTAATACACATGTCTTCAAACATTATAAGCAAGGGAGAATACAGATTTTTATATAACAGTATAACTTTTAGCAGATAACACACACAGTGGCATAAATATAAGTTATTAATTTGTGAATTTATCACTCTGTCATGTACGCCCACAAAACGTTTCCTGATTTTTCAAAAACATGCTCTGTAAATTTTTTAAAAAGATATTCCAGATAGGTTTTCTCCTGTCACACGTTACGCCAGTTGCATTCAGGACCAAAGCTGTAAAGATGTAAACATGGTAAGAAGAGGAATAGCAGGAGGCTTGATGGTTTCTGAAGAGAAATGAAAGATTGAGAGCGGAGATGAATGCGGCCATGTCTCTGTGCTCGTGTGCTGACGGAGCCGGAGTGTGTCGTTATCCTCCGACAGTTAAAGCAGCTTCATTGTGCGACTGAACGTGCCTTCATGCTCCGAGTTCAAAGAGCACCGAAGTGCTGCTGGAATTAAGCTTGACTTTGAAGGGAAAACAAGCTCCGGGTATGTATTACTGCTCAGAGACTGAACCAATGAGAAAGAAAGAGAGAGAGAGGAAACGCAAAGGAAAAGGTCTGTGAAGATCATCAAAGTGAGCACGACAAAAAAAAATTTCAGCCTGGATGTTGATGTGTAATTATAAAAGTAGGGCAAAGAATTCAGTCTGTGACAACCTCCATTTCTCTCTCATTCTCTCTCTCTCTCTCTCTCTCTCTCTGTGTTCGTTTGTGTGTGTGCATCTGTGTAGAAAAGCATAGTGCAGTTGCATGCACTCGTGAGCTGAATTTGAAAATAATCTCCATGTTGATTGGGGTTGCGAAATTCGATTCTGGACTAGCTGTTGGTTTGTGCAAGGTGGAGGGACGATGGATGGGAGGAAAGGTGGGTTCAGATGGGAGGATGGATTAGTTTGAATGGGGAGATGGATATGTTGAATGGGAAGATGGATGTGTTGAATGGGAAGATGGATGTGTTGGATGGGAAGATGGATGTGTTGGATGGGAAGATCGATCTGTTGGATGGGAGGATGGATCAGAGGATGGATGAGTTGAATGGGAGGATGGATTGGTTTGAATGGGGAGATGGATATTTTGGGTGGGAGGATGGATAGGTTAGATGGGAGGATGGACCAGAGGATGGATGAGTTGAATGGGAGGATAGATTGGTTTGATTGGGGAGATGGATGTGTTGAATGGGAAGATGGATCTATTGGATGGGAGGATGGATCAGAGGATGGATGAGTTGAATGGGAGGATAGATTGGTTTGAATGGGGAGATGGATAGGTTGGATGGGGGGATGGATCAGAGGATGGATGAGTTGAATGGGAGGATAGATTGGTTTGAATGGGGAGATGGATAGGTTGGATGGGAGGTTGGATGGGGGGATGGATGAGTTGAATGGGAGGATAGATTGGTTTGAATGGGGAGATGGATGTGTTGAATGGGAGGATGGATATGTTAGATGGGAGGATGGATCAGAGGATGGATGAGTTGAATGGGAGGATGGATTGGTTTGAATGGGGAGATGGATGTGTTGGATGGGAGGATGTATCAGAGGATGGATGAGTTGAATGGGAGGATAGATTGGTTTGAATGGGTAGATGGATGTGTTGGCTGGGAGGATGGATATGTTAGATGGGAGGATGGATTAGAGGATGGATGAGTTGAATGGGAGGATGGATTGGTTTGAATGGGGAGATGGATGTGTTGGATGGGAGGATGTATCAGAGGATGGATGAGTTGAATGGGAGGATAGATTGGTTTGAATGGGGAGATGGATATGTTGAATGGGAGGATGGATATGTTAGATGGGAGGATGGATCAGAGGATGGATGAGTTGAATGGGAGGATGGATTGGTTTGAATGGGGAGATGGATGTGTTGGATGGGAGGATGGATATGTTAGATGGGAGGATGTATCAGAGGATGGATGAGTTGAATGGGAGGATGGATTGGTTTGAATGGGGAGATGGATGTGTTGGATTGGAGGATGGATATGTTAGATGGGAGGATGTATCAGAGGATGGATGAGTTGAATGGGAGGATGGATTGGTTTGAATGGGGAGATGGATGTGTTGGATTGGAGGATGGATATGTTAGATGGGAGGATGTATCAGAGGATGGATGAGTTGAATGGGAGGATGGATTGGTTTGAATGGGGAGATGGATGTGTTGGATGGGAGGATGGATATGTTAGATGGGAGGATGGATCAGAGGATGGATGAGTTGAATGGGAGGATAGATTGGTTTGAATGGGGAGATGGATGTGTTGGATGGGAGGATGGATATGTTAGATGGGAGGATGGATCAGAGGATGGATGAGTTGAATGGGAGGATAGATTGGTTTGAATGGGGAGATGGATGTGTTGAATGGGAGGATGTATCAGAGGATGGATGAGTTGAATGGGAGGATAGATTGGTTTGAATGGGGAGATGGATGTGTTGAATGGGAGGATGGATGGGTTCAGACTGGAGCATGGTTGGATTGGAATGGGCAGATAGATGTGTTGGATGGGAGGGTAAACTATATGGCCGAAAGTATGTGGACACCTGACCATCACGTGCATATGTGGTTCTTCCCCAAACTGTTTCCACAAAGCTGGAGGCACACAATTGTACAGGATGTCCTTGTCTGATATAGCATTCACTGGAACTAAGAGGCCCAAACTTTTCCAGCATGACAATGCCCCTGTGCACAAAGCGAGATCCACGAAGACATGTTTTGCCAAGGTTGGAGTGGAAGAACTGGGTGTCCTGCACAGAGCCCTGACCTCAACCCCCTGCACCCCAGACCTCCTCACCCAACATCAGTGCCTGACCTCACTAATGCTCTTGTGACTGAATGGACAGACAGCCGCGCTCCAAAATCTAGGTCCAACTCCACTATATATGGTGTATATTGGAAAATGATCTACACGACCCTAACCCATTAGATCTGTAGATCTGTTCCTGTCAAGGACGTAGAGTCCGTAATTGTTCTTGTAGATGATGTGGATGTGGATTTGGCACTTGCACACACAATAGGAGAGATTTAGTTAGCATTTTTATATTAGCTATGAAAAAAAGTAGATGAAGTAAGATGAAATGTTGCGTGTTTTTTGTTGTTGTTGTTGTTGTTGTTGTTGTTCTTGTGACCCTTTCTATTACGCTTGAGAAATTGTAGCTTCTTGTCGGCTATCAGTGTGCTGCTCAGTCAAGGCCATCCGTTAAGTCGAGTATAAAGAATTTAGTTTGCACAAATGCCTGTGTGTTTCAGGCGTCCTTGAAACGGCTCTTAGGGTAAAGAAGGGTATTTTCCACAGTCATGTGCCTTTTTTAAATATGTGGATTGGCATCTTTGTACTTGTTAACACTTTAAATATTTCATGCTCTTTTTATTTTCATGTATGCGCCTGTCATTTTGACTCATTACTAAAAGAAAGAATAAAAACCTTGAATCTTGATACTTCTTTCCAGGTGAGCTCCAGAATTATTGGTACCTTTGATAAAGATGGGTGAAAAAATAAAGGTTATGAAAAAATGGCTTTCTGGTTAATTAGGAATGTATAAATGTTGTTTTTTTTTTTTTTTTTTTGTAAAGCCTCGATTAATATAGTTCAATATAAGTTAAGGTTTTCCTCATATTTTCCGTGTGATACGCTAATTAACCCCAAAAACATTTTTGTGACTTGATACTTTCATGATCTTTACCAAGGCTGCCAATAAATACGGAGCTGTCTGTAAATGTGATCAAGATTTCTCGTGTTTTTTTGCGCCATTATTTAAATAGGTCATGTTTGCTGTTAAATTTCTTATTAGAGTTTAGGTTATTTCATTTGTAATTAGTTTTTTCTTTTTCCACATTTTAAATTGGTGCCACTTTCGCTAGTCTTATTGCCTCAAGGGTTTAATGAGGTACGGTGAAAAAGTGTCACATTGTTGGCCAGTCCCACATGCACATGGGTTCCTATTAAAGCCGGTGCGTGAGTGTATATTAATAATTAATTAATGTATTCATTGTTTCTATAGTAACGGCTGACTTGATGATAAGTAAATAGGTTTGAAATAAACTTTATTTAACAAAAGAAGAATGGTTGAAGCAGAATTACTTTATTCGCAATGTACAAGTAGACAGGAATTTAATTTGGCAGATTAGCACAAGCAAATGTGTCAATATATACGGATCTACAGAACAAACAAAAAATTGCACACTTTTGGTGGGGAAGTTGTGGCTTGCCGGATAAGGCTCTGGGTTTCTCATTGGAAGGTCGGGGGTTCAAGCCCCAGCACTGCCAAGCTGCCACTGTTGGGCCCTTGAGCAAAGCCCTTAACCCTCTCTGCTCCAGGGGGCGCTGTATCATGATTGACCCTGCGCTCTGACCCCAACTTCCTAACATGCTGGGGTATGCGAAGAAAACGATTTCACTGTGCATATGTGATCAATAAAGACTCATTATAACATCATGCGCCAAAGTGTTTTATTCCTTACTTTTACATGACACTTAAAGTGATATTGATCGGGCTGTAAATGATGGTGCTTTCCCAATAACATCATGCAAAATCATGTTAAGATGCAAACAATAATTTTATTATACCAGAGCCAGAGTCCGATCAGCGTAATCACCTTCACCCATATTTTTGTCTCAAGTTCTAGTTCCTGAATGTGGTATATATTGTAGAATGAAATATCACTTTAATAACACCAGAAACAAAGCGAGTGCATTTCGGGTTGCGCGTTTACTCGGCTTATATCAGAGGCGTTGTGTTCGCTTTCCACGGACCCCTTTAATCTGTTTTATAGCACTTCTCCACCCCAGTGCGGTTTTCACTTTTTAAAGACTTAAGTGGGATTCTGCTTCCTTTCACCTTAAGCTGAAATTGCTGTCTGAGATTGAGATTGATGAAGAAGTGCGCCTCCCCTGTATCCCTCCTAGCTAGTGAAAATGTCAGAATCTCTGCTGTGCCTCTGTTTAGTAAAGACGAATCGCTCGGATTTAGCGCAAGCCGGAGTTTGTAAGCCGGCAGCATGTACGGCTCAGTTAGCTTTGATGTTGATATGATCTGAGCCGTGTTAGCGTTGAGTACCAAGGCCACGTTAGGACCCGCTTTGAAAACGGCTCTGGTTCGGGCAGGGTTTGTCAGCTCCGAGCTGCATTAGTGCACTTTTTCCCGGGCACTGCGCCTTACCACGATGTATCATGGGAGTTATTGCACTGTCCAGGCCGTTCACCGTGTGCACGGAGCTGAAGATTCTAGCTAGATTTAGCCTCATTTTTCAAGCACATAGGGGCGTGTTTTTTTTTTTTTTTCCTCCCACTCACTGCAGTGAAACTGCCCTCTCTATACCCCTCTGCATTCCTCTCGTCTTTAATGAGTACCTTGGGGAGTGAGATGTAAGGATGACCTGACGAGTCTATTTCAGAAAGTGTTCTGAAATCATTGAGGAAGAACACTTCGGAAGGCTTTTTTTTGTGGGTGTGTATTATTTCCTTTTCAGGTGTGTAATTATTTGAGATTAGAGAATTAGCAGAACATTAGGTGGCATTAATAGCATCATAAGCAGAGATGGGAATATATGATGTAAGTGTGGGAGGAGAGGTGAGAGCGCTGTAGGCGTTTTTGAAAAGAAATCCTGAACTGGACTACTAATCCATGCCAAAGTGTAGCTATTATTATGAAATCTATAGAGACAGAACTAAAAAAAGGAAAAAAAAAAAAAGATCATAACACTATCTATGAAGCACGTAGGCAAGATATATAAAGCTTAATAGCTGTGCTTGTTATTCTATGTTAATGAATTTTAAGCCATTTTTCACAAACTGTCATAAAACCTAATAAACCTCGTATAATTAATTCCTTGATGGCATGTTATAACTGCTACCGTTGGTTATAATTTGAAACTAGAGAAGAATTGAGACGAGGATAAATGGCGCTACAGTATTTTCTACTTAATGGCAACCTACTAATAGTTTTACTCTACTTTTTTGAATTTTGAAAGTGACGTGCATTAAGGAGTCAGTATTTAATTTAATCCAAATAAATAAATAAATAAATAATAATAATAATAATAATAAAAAAAATATATATATATAAAAATATCGCAAAGCAAAACACTGTATTTAAATAGGACATTAAAATGAAAACATCATCAGTGTACAGAAATGTCAAAAATAATCAAATAACAATAAATAATAATCATGCGAAAATCTCAACTGATTAAAAGTAACATAAACATGTTGTTTGTTATGTTTAAACGTCGTTCTTGTGTCGTATTATTTTATTGTTATTCTCAATAAGTGCTTTATAGTTCTGCGCAGATAATGATCAGTCACAGGACTAGTACAGAAGGAATGAATTATTCATTATTATCATCATTAATAAGGGTTATTTATTTATTTATCTGAGCTTTTTCAGACCTCATTAGAGTTTTGCAACGTCTTTCAAGCTTTACAAATGCATTTCCGCACTGGAAGTTCTCGGATTTTCACAAAGACTCGATCGACTCGATTCATATAAAAAGGTTTGGGTCAGGGTTCGGGGGCAGGGATAGTGTTTCTTACAGTTAATTCAGTTCCATTCGATTTTATGCGTATAGCGCTTTTAACAATGGGCAGCTTTACAGAAATATATCAATTCAAGATATCGATTTTAAATGTATGCATTTTTCCCTAACGAGCAAGCCAGAAGCGAAGCTGGAGAGGAAAAACTCCCTGAGACGATATGAGGAAGAAACCTTGAGAGGAACCAGACTCATAAAGGGAACTCATCTGGGTGACCCCGGATAGTGCGGTTATAAATAATTCCCTTCTATAACTGTGCACTACATGGTCCAAAAAAGTGCCAATTTGTAACCAGGAAATTCATTATAGTTTTAACATGAAGTTTATTTTGTTGAAGTTATCAACTGTTCACTGATGGAGACTTGAGGGTAAAACAGTTCATGGTATTTACAGTCCTAAAGCTATTATAGCAAAACTGTTCATATCAATTGCAGTCCAAAAGCCATCTTCATGGCGTCTAACTGGCACCATCCTCAGTAATCGCATGTATCTTTAGGCTGTCCATATGCGGGCCGTCCTCAGCGACTGTGAGTGGTTTCCTAGTGTTGAGAACTCCAACCAGAAGTATCGCAGGAGTAGCCCGAAGGGGGTGGGGGGTGGGGGGGGGTAATTAGGGCTGCAACAACTAATCGATAAAATTGATAATAATTGATAGTTAAAATAACGGACAGCGAATGTGATTATGGATTAGTCAGGTCTGTGACGTCACTGTGGATAACACCGGTGAAAACGCATTTCTATAGATAAAGCCCATCTGAGAAACAGCGGAGGTCACAGACTGAGCTGCTGCGGGAAAAGCGCACGATCCGGGTCGTCCATGACGTGCGAGTGTTTTATATTAAGCGCTTCAAACAAACTCGTAAGTGTATTAACGTGGCTCGTCGTGTCAGACGCTGCGACGTGAAACGCGTGTGCTGTTCCAGACGTCTTTTCTTCAGTGCAGAAATGCCATGTTTACCTTTATATCCTTATCTGGAAATGTTAGAAATTCACGCCAGGATTCCATTTGATATAAAGACTCGTCCTGACAGCGAGCGAGTCTCCGTTAAACGTCACTGAACGAGCGCGAGTCCAACAGCGAAAGGAAGGAAAGGAAGTGCAATAACTCTGAGTAAAATATTCATTTTGATCTAATATGTTGCACGGTGGCGTAGCGGTTAGCACGTTCCCTCACACCTCCAGGGTTGGGGGTTCGATTCCCACCGTGGCCCTGTGTGTGCGGAGTTTGCATGTTCTCCCTGTGCTGCGAGGGTTTCTTCCGGGTACTCCGGTTTCCTCCACCAGTCCAAAGACATGCATGGTAGGCTGATTGGCGTGTCCAAAGTGTCCGTAGTGTATGAATGGGTGTCTGAGTGTGTATGTGATTGTGCCCTGCGATGGACTGGCACCCCGTCCAGGGTGTACCCTGCCTTGTGCCCGATGCTCCCTGGGATAGGCTCCAGGTTTCCCTGTGACCCTGAAAAAGAGTAAGCGGTATAGAAGATGGATGGATGGATGTTGTTATGCTATATTTAGCGATATTTAGAAACAAAAGTAATTGTGTTGTTTATGAGAGCAGTAACTGTACCGGGTTTAAAACGTGTAATTATATATAAATGTAAGAAGTGTCATACATTTACAGAATAAAGTCACATGTTACCGTGTTTAAATGAGTGAATGTGTGTGTTACTGCAGAACATTCAGCCTCTTACCAGTTAACACTTAATCTGTGCTTTTGTTTATTTATTTATTTATTTATTTTTAGAATTTTTAATATAGTGATTTAACTTCTGCTTTAAAGCTTGTGGACAGTCGGTTTTTGTTTTCAAAATATAATGTTAATATTTTTAAAAATCCTTTTCACATGTATAGCATAGCCCACATAGATAAATTTAATACCTTCTTCATAGCCTTCAATTTGCACAATGTTTGAAGGACGACATCGTGTGTATGTGAAATAACACGTTTAAAAAAAAACAAAAAAAAATACAGAAAATAGAAATGGACCTTTTAATCAAACTAAACCGATTAATCGAAGAAATAACCGTCAGATGAATCGATGATCAAAATAATCGTTAATTAGTTGCAACCCTAGAGTTAATATACAGCTAATTGAAAATCATTTCATATCAAATTTTTGAGCTCATATTGATTTTTCTTGGATTTTTTTTTTTTAGATTGCTAGATCTCTTGTGTCCGTGACTAGAGAGCCAAGAAAATCTATTTTTTTCCCTCAAATCAGAATAACTCTAAAAAACAGCATTGAGAAATGAAACCGTTCACACTTGAATAGTCTCTCTTCCCCTCTCTTTGTCTTTAATTGACTCCCTTCATCTCGTAATTGATTAAAGGGGATTAATCTAGCGCTTGTGCTGCTCAGGACACAGGAGCAGAATGAGTCGTTAATCTTTATTTGATTCTGTTTCCTCAAAAGCTTGCTGTTATAATCCAAACGCGTGACTCGTGACACGATACAGAGTGAGCGCAGCGCGTTTCTCCAGACGGTTAAACTTGTACGCTCGGGTGTGTCCGCTTTCACCACAGCGGTGAGACTGATCGGCGTGCCACAGCATGTCATTATCAGTGAGTCCTCCTCGGTGATCGACCACCTACAGCCTTGCGTTAAATCTCCCGCCTGCCCCACGCTCCTCTCCGTTTCCTTTGGGCGTTACACAGAAATAACAAATGGCAACCATCATTTTCACCCCTATCTATATTCAGGGACACAACATCAGACTCGATCAGACCAGGGCTATGTAATCTCCGGCTCAGATGCTCCTCCCATGGGATACGAGCGTCTGATATTTTTTTCTGGTCTTCAGGATCTTCACGGTTGGCCTTCCGCACTTCCATGTTCTGGTGTCGGACGCACACAAAATGACACAGTGAGCATTTTGAAGTAAGATGACAAAGATTGTCGTCACTGGTTTAATGACATGTTCGCGGAAGTCTGTCGAAAGTCTTGCACGAATATGAATTGAAACTCCCGGATGTCTTTAAGGGGCTCCGGGCGAAGGTCTGGGATTGGTCATCTGCTATACGAGTCAGATTCACTTTCGGATCTCATTGTGAAAGCAGGACGTTCTTGTCTACGTTTATTAATGAAGCATAGTGAAACTAGTACTGGTGTAATGTTGGACTGAGCAACTCCATTATAATGGACACGAATTTGGGAGCTGATTGGACGTTCAAAGCTATTTTCTGTACCTATTATTATTATTATTATTATTATTATTATTATTATTATTACTATCCCTCCTTTTCTTTAAAAAAAAACCTTTTGAAGATGTTCAGTAAAAATGCAGTACATCAATAAAATAAAAACTGACCTCACAGTTTTCCCAGCCTTTAAAAGTGTGGCACTGCTACTGATTTTGTAATACGTCATGTACCTAATTATAACATTTTGGCCGTATTGCTCACCCCTTAGATACCACTGTTAAGCATTTATGAAGAATGTCAGGTCATGGTCGTGCTGTAGGACTACATTATGTATTGCTTATTTATTCATGATTAGGGAACGGTCAGAACATTACAGCGCATTAACAAGCATAGTTTGCATATTTAATAGGCGCAGGATTATCGGATGTTCATGAAGAGTGTCAGGTCGCGGTCTTTAGTTGTCAGTTATGCCTTGGAATACTCATATACTCTATACCAAGACATGGGGGATTTGCTCTGTTCAGATTCAGGAAAGAGGTCAGGGACTCAACATTCATAGTTGCCCTTAGGGTTGCACGGTATACCGGTACTACGGAAGTATCGCGATACTAACGCTTCCAAATATCGCCGATGCCACTGTATTCTTTTAAACGCTAGTACTGTCGATACGGTAGTACCGTAAGTAATGTTGTGTTAAGTAATGTTCCTGTTTGCTAGTAAACAAGCTAACATTACGCTAACCGCTGTGTGTAAACAGTAAAATTAGCCGTGTTTGCTAGTAAGCGAGCTAACGTTACGCTGACCGCTGTGTGTAAACACTAAAATCAGCCGTGTTTGCTAGTAAGCGAGCTAACGTTACGCTGACCGCTGTGTGTAAACACTAAAATCAGCCGTGTTTGCTAGTAAGCGAGCTAACGTTACTAAATTAAATACTAAAATTAGCCGTGTTTGCTAGTAAGCGAGCTAACGTTACGCTGAACGCTGTGTGTAAATACTAAAATTAGCCGTGTTTGCTAGTAAGCGCGCTAACGTTACGCTGACCGCTGTGTGTAAACACTAAAATCAGCCGTGTTTGCTAGTAAGCGAGCTAACGTTACGCTGACCGCTGTGTGTAAACACTAAAATCAGCCGTGTTTGCTAGTAAGCGAGCTAACGTTACTAAATTAAATACTAAAATTAGCCGTGTTTGCTAGTAAGCGCGCTAACGTTACGCTGAACGCTGTGTGTAAATACTAAAATCAGCCGTGTTTGCTAGTAAGCGCGCTAACGTTACGCTGAACGCTGTGTGTAAATACTAAAATCAGCCGTGTTTGCTAGTAAGCGCGCTAACGTTACGCTGACCGCTGTGTGTAAACACTAAAATCAGCCGTGTTTGCTAGTAAGCGAGCTAACGTTACTAAATTAAATACTAAAATTAGCCGTGTTTGCTAGTAAGCGAGCTAACGTTACGCTGAACGCTGTGTGTAAATACTAAAATTAGCCGTGTTTGCTAGTAAGCGCGCTAACGTTACGCTGACCGCTGTGTGTAAATACTAAAATCAGCCGTGTTTGCTAGTAAGCGAGCTAACGTTACTAAATTAAATACTAAAATTAGCCGTGTTTGCTAGTAAGCGAGCTAACGTTACGCTGAACGCTGTGTGTAAATACTAAAATTAGCCGTGTTTGCTAGTAAGCGAGCTAACGTTACGCTGAACGCTGTGTGTAAATACTAAAATCAGCCGTGTTTGCTAGTAAGCGAGCTAAAGTTACGCTGAACGCTGTGTGTAAACACTAAAATCAGCCGTGTTTGCTAGTAAGCGCGCTAACGTTACGCTGACCGCTGTGTGTAAACACTAAAATCAGCCGTGTTTGCTAGTAAGCGCGCTGACGTTACGCTGACCGCTGTGTGTAAACACTAAAATCAGCCGTGTTTGCTAGTAAGCGCGCTGACGTTACGCTGACCGCTGTGTGTAAACACTAAAATCAGCCGTGTTTGCTAGTAAGCGCGCTAACATTACGCTGACCGCTGTGTGTGAACACTAAAATCAGCCGTGTTTGCTAGTAAGCGCGCTAACGTTACGCTGACCGCTGTGTGTGAACACTAAAATCAGCCGTGTTTGCTAGTAAGCGCGCTAACGTTACGCTGACCGCTGTGTGTAAATACTAAAATCAGCCATGTTTGCTAGTAAGCGCGCTAACGTTACGCTGACCGCTGTGTGTGAACACTAAAATCAGCCGTGTTTGCTAGTAAGCGAGCTAACGTTACGCTGAACGCTGTGTGTAAATACTAAAATTAGCCGTGTTTGCTAGTAAGCGCGCTAACGTTACGCTGACCGCTTTGTGTAAATACTAAAATCAGCCGTGTTTGCTAGTAAGCGCGCTAACGTTACGCTGACCGCTGTGTGTAAACACTAAAATCAGCCGTGTTTGCTAGTAAGCGCGCTGACGTTACGCTAGCCGCTGTGTGTAAACACTAAAATCAGCCGTGTTTGCTAGTAAGCGCGCTGACGTTACGCTGACCGCTGTGTGTAAATACTAAAAACAGCCGTGTTTGCTAGTAAGCGAGCTAACGTTACGCTGACCGCTGTGTGTAAACACTAAAATCAGCCGTGTTTGCTAGTAAGCGCGCTAACGTTACGCTGACCGCTGTGTGTAAACACTAAAATCAGCCGTGTTTGCTAGTAAGCGCGCTAACGTTACGCTGACCGCTGTGTGTAAACACTAAAATCAGCCGTGTTTGCTAGTAAGCGCGCTGACGTTACGCTGACCGCTGTGTGTAAATACTAAAATCAGCCATGTTTGCTAGTAAGCGCGCTGACGTTACGCTGACCGCTGTGTGTAAATACTAAAATCAGCCGTGTTTGCTAGTAAGAGCACTAACGTTACGCTGACCGCTTTGTGTAAACACTAAAATCAGCCGTGTTTGCTAGTAAGCGCGCTGACGTTACGCTGACCGCTGTGTGTAAACACTAAATCCAGGGTTCATACATGGTGCTTGAAGTGTTTGAATTTGGCTTTTTGAGATTTAAGTACTGGAAAACCTTGAAAATGGGCATTTTCTATCTAGTGGTGCTTAAAAAGTGCTTGAATGGTAAAAAGTCAATAAATACAAAATCGGTAAATAACTTCTATCTATTTGTATCTATATGAGTTCATTTTGTAGATTTGAATGATGAAATAAGACACTATTACGGGGTGTGGTGATACTACTTGGTATCGTGATACTTCAGCTGGTATAGTATCGTAAGATATGTTTATGGTATCGTGACAACCCTTTTTCATCTATTATTTTCATCATCTCTCATGTATTTTATTCAGGAAACCCTAACGTCCAGCATACAAAACTGGAAACATGATACCCGTGATTAGCTGCAGTGTTTTTTGCTCTTTTTCTCACTTATTCTCCCGTTCGCGCTTCGGTTTGATTCGGTTTCATATGACACATCATTACCCGAACGTTTGCCTCTTTGTCTTGACCTTTGCCTCCTTGTCGTTATCTCATTAACCCTTGTCTAGTTTGCAGATTGCCTGACCCTTAGCCTGCCTCTCATTTTGTGTACTGCCGAGCCATTTTATTCTCTTTGCCTGAGTGGTTTTGATAAAAAAAAAAATTTTAAAAAACCCCATAAACCTGCACCTGTGTCTGTCCATTCACCTCCATGTTCTCACAATCAGCATTCTTAAACTATTAAATGCGGATGAGTGGAGAAGGAAAATGGGAGTAATTACTCACACACACACACACACACACACACACACACACGCACGCAGACGCATACACGCACACGTCATCGCCTTTCAAGTGTCCTCCCACCAGCTCCTCACCCTCCATCCTCAATCACTCATCGCTTGAAGCCAGAAAGACCTGTTTCCATAGTGACGGTGAACGGGATGAGGGTTTGGGGGTGTAGGAGGTGGGGGTGTGGCGATGCTTCCCTGGTGTTCATATAAAGTCTTCCTGTCACTTCCTCTGTGTTCCACATGGCATCTGAAGCCCCCAAGAGCTCTCCAGTCTTGGTCACAAGGGCATATTTTTGGTTTGGGACAGAGCACGACTTTCCTTGGGGCTGTTTCAGGACTAAACTCTTCACCCTCGTCTAGGTCTTCTTCAACAAAACAAGTGTGTTGCCAAGCGTTGTTCAATTTAAACACACCTTGTTTAACTGTTATTGTGCAAACAACCTAGTGCGATCTGTAAATATACTGAAGTGTAACAAATAATTGCAAGTAATACATTTAAATTTAGTAAAAGTTTCTATTTAGATTCGGCCGTATCGGCTGTAGTCAGAGTTGGTGATGTCGGTATTTAAATCATTATTTCAGTATTGGTTTACGAAGCCGATTTTCTCTTCAGCCCATTCAGATTGATAAAAATCCCCTGTATGTAGTTCACTCTTCCAAGGTTGCCAGATTTTTCTTGAGTAGAAGCATCCGAGATGGGGTTTCTTAATCTCGTCTGGACCACAACCTTTAAACACAAGCCCTTGCCTTAAAACGAAAATAAATCAATAAATCAATCAGGGGCTAGAAAATGAGGACTGAAGAAGCAGATCATATTTTATAAGAATTTGCTGTCAAATGTAATGTAATATAACATTAAAACATGAGACAATTTAAAAATGGCAACAAAAAAAACTTTTATTTATAAAAGATTTATAAAAGAGAAGATGACAAGTTTTGAAATAGACATCTAATAGTTTAGCCTAGTTTGCTAAAATATTGCCACCCTCATTTTTTTAAGCAATTATGAAATAGCACTTGATCCAGCACGTCCTATTACGTTGCTTACACAGTATATATATATGTATATTATAGTGTATATATACTATAGTATGTGTATATATGTATATTATAGTGTATATATACTATAGTATGTGTATATATGTATATTATAGTTTATATACTATAGTATGTGTATATGTATATTATAGTATATATACTATAGTATGTGTATATATGTATATTATAGTGTATATATGTATATTATAGTATATATACTATAGTATGTATATATGTATATTATAGTATATATACTATAGTATGTGTATATATGTATGTATATTATAGTACATATACTATAGTATGTATATATATGTATATTATAGTATATATACTATAGTATATATATATATGTATGTGTATTATTATATCTATATTATAGTATATATATGTATATTATAGTACATATACTATGGTATGTGTGTGTGTATATATATATATATATATATATATATATATATATACTGTATAAGCAACATAATAGGATGTGCTGGATCAAGTGCTATTTTATAATTGCTTAAAAAAATGAGGGTGGAAGCCATTTTGTTCAATTAGACCAAATTTGCAAGGACTACCTAGTGCCCCGAGTTCACTGGGAGAGGCTCCAGGCTGTCCGCGACCCTGTGTAGGATAAGCGGTATGGAAAATATATGGATGGATGGACGGATATTGGGATTACATTAAAACTATAAAGACTGGTGCTGGAGTTAACACTGTTCCTAGGGTTAGTTTGTTCAAGCCGATATTGCGCAAGAACAAAGTAGTTCAGTTTGAAGTCAGAACTTTGTTTCTCTGAAATCTGGAGTCTTTGTATCTTTATGATCTTTAGAATCTGCTGCAGTATTTGTGGCTTATTTTTCTCATGAGCTTAGGATCTTATGAAAATGCCGTAGTACGTAACAGCAGTGATGTCTGTATGAAGATGCAGAAGACTAGATGTTGTTGTTTCACTGCCGTACAACCGAGTGTGTAAGATAAAATGATGAGCTGAATGAAGGTCAACCTCCAGTCTACCATTTACACTGACATCCTGTTAGTCATTCATCAGTATTGCCTAAGCATGCACACACACATACAAACAAACACACACACATTCAGTTATTTGAACCTCTGAAGTTCTCACTAACCTGGTCATGTGACATAAAAATCAGGCTAGGTCATGACTTTCTAATTTTAGGTTTTTGGGGTGGTCTCTGTTTTTTTTTAACAATATATGTAATCTCTCTCTCTCTCTCTCTCTCTCTCTCTCTCTCTCTCGCTCTCTCACCCACACACCCACACACACACACACATGTGAATGCAGACTAGCTCATGGCTTCCGAATCTGAAGTTCCCGTGGTGGTCTCTTGTTTTTGTTTACATGTGTGCGTTTGTGTGTGTGTGCGTTTGTGTGTGTGTGTGTGTCTTCCCTCAGTAAGGTCGGATTTCCAGCACATATACTGTTGCATCTGCCGGAAATAAGGTCGTTCTTTGTGCTGTTGCACGGTTTGCTTCTGCAGAAGCTTCAGGTGTCAATCAGCTCGACATCGATGTTTTAGAGCGACACGGTTGATTTTTTTTTTCCGACCACAAAGTGATGGTGTGACGAGCTACTGGAAGTTTGTACACTATAGGCGAGGCGACGGAAGGTTTGACGAGAGCAGATTTTCACACGAGGAAGCTCGTGACGCCGACGAGGGTTTTGTATTGAAAATTGAAGTCTGAAATATTGAACGTTGAAGTCTGCTTAAGACACGATTTTCCTTGTCCTCCAGCACATCGTAACATCATCTTGTTCCCTGAACACGTCCACGTTTAAGCGCTAATTCAGTAGGCCCCGGCATGTAACGTGCGGCTGTTTAGAAATTTCAGACATGATGATTGTTTGAAAACACTTCTGCATTTTGTATCCGTGACTCTGACACATCACGGCGAGCACAGAGGAAGTGAATCAGAAAGGAGTCCACTTCTCTCTTCTACAGCCATGGTAACTTTATAATGGCTTACTATGTCAGTCTTAATCAACCCGGTAATCCATGTCCACCAAATCCAGACTCTCAACACTTTGCTTTTACTAAACAGACACAAGGGGCTGCTTGATAGCAGATATACAAAGTCTCCAATTAAAAGTTTGACGAGACAAAAGCACGCCAGTGATTCCTCTAAGGACGCCAAAAAAACAAAACAAAAGAGAACCAAGGTGAAGTTTCCATCCATGATGATGAAATAAAAGTTATATTGGAACAAAATCTAAACAAAGCATCCGCTCTAGAGAAGAAAGTACTAGCTAGCATGTATCACAAAACTCTGGGCAGGATTCATTTCCCACAATTTTACACATACTTTTAACCCTTTTGGGTATGGTTTCTACACTCATAGACCATCAGTTTAAGGATTTTTAAAGATATATAAATAATAAACAAATATATCTAAAATGTATGTCACCTCCAAAACACTCCAATGCTACAGTATGGACACCATTACACTTATTTTTCTTACGCTGCAACTGCTTTACCTCAGAACTAGGAAGTAAGAGCTCAGAATTACGTCATTTTCAACCTCCATATTTTCGAGCTACAGAGTGTGAGGGAAAAGAAAAGAAAAAAAAGCCACAGAGGCGTCTGTGCTAGTCTTTTGCTAGCCACAACCTAGCCAGCTAACTATGATGAGTGATGTTTATTTATTTTACTTCCTCAAAATAGCAAACTGTATAGTCAGTGTTATAGATTTAACAAGCAGATATGTGTGCCTGTTGATTGCTCTAGAGCGAATGCTTGTATATAAGTAAAAACTGCTACTCAGTGGAGTACAAATGTACTACAAATGTACGTAATGCCTCTTAAAATGGAAAGAATGTTCAGCTTCATCCCAGCATCCCAATAGCACAACGCCATTTTTTTGCTCACATGAACCGAGATTGCTCGGTTTTGCCGATTAATCAGCACCGATAGTTTTTCCCGGTTGTGTCCTTTGTGGGAGAGACAGAGAAGGGTCCGCTCTCATTATAATAATAATAATAATAATAATAAACTTTATTTTATAGAGCGCCTTTAAAAGCAGTACACAAAATCAGTAGTACACAGAAAAAATTAAAATGATAAAAGTTAATAAGAATAACGATAATAATAATAATAATAATAATAATAATAATAATAATAATAATAAGTAGACAGTACGAGAGCAGCCTCTAGAGGCGAAATAAAAACTATCCCTGACAAATTTTGTTGTGTTATTTGAAGTGTTTTTTTTTTTTTTTTTTTTTTTTTATTAATTTTGTCTCTATTTTTATTTGTTATTTGGAGTGTTACTTTTTGGTTCAGTTTGGATGTATATCTTTTATTTACTTTAATATTTATTAATAGTTAATATATATGAATATCGATATATTTATTTCATTTAAAAAAAAGTACAGCACATTTTCTTGGTACAGCGAGTTGGAAAGTATGAGTTAAAACCATTAGTCAGTGCAGCATTACTTCATGAAGTGTTGCTCCTCCCATTCCAACATGGCTGACAGTGGCAGATACCCCTAGCCACAGTGTGGGGATGGAAACTGGACCAAAGTTGAAATGTTGATGGTTGCATTGTGCCATTTCTGTTCCGTATTGTAAATGCTATAAATACAAAAAAAACAAAAACGAAACAAACAAAAAAAAATCCTGAAAACAGAAGTGCATCCTGTTTTGAACAGTCAGGCTACTAACTTTTAAACGATTAAATGTACTTGCATACGCCATGCCGAAACACTCCAGATTCGTCTGTTTGATCTCTGGAATGTGTAGAAAAAGTGTTTGTGCCGTGCAAAAAGTGTACCAATTATACAAGATGCACATGTGCGTGTATGTGTGCACATGCAGGTTCACTTGCATGCTTGCTGTGATATATATTATCAGTTAATATCCGTTCGAAGAGAAAAAGTGTAAATAGCAGCAAAAGGTGTGTCAGTTTCCTGTCCTGGTCTGCACTGCTGTTTGTGCTGTGGTTTGTTGTAAAGCGTCAGATAGTTTCACATGGCCTTTCTTCTACATCCTGTTGGACTCCAGTTCATGTTCATGTAGTACCTATGAAACGAAACCTGTACAGTGAGTCGAAACGTTTCATGTTTAATGTTTGATTTAATGTTCGATTATAGTTTGCTCACTATTAGGAGTGAGTAACAAGAGTTTCTTTAAATACCTAGTCCACTCTCAGATTCTGACGGGACACTAAATGAGAGCTCACTTACAGTAAGACAAATACTGTATATGTTGTATGCAACAAATGTCTAATTAGAGTGATTCAGAATGGCCTTTTCCAGTTGGAGCTACAGTATATTTCCAGTTCATATCATTTTTTTTCCCCCAGTGAAAATATAAAGTCAGACATTACTCAGTTGACTTATACCCATTTCTTACTTAGATTGTCGAATTCTTTAATTCTTCAGGATTTATAGTACTTTGATTTATAGTACCATTTTTTTGTCCCTTAAGTAAAATGTTTATATTTTTGCCTATATATTATGTTTAATAAAACAATTTCATGTTAATTATTACTAAAAAAGGTAACTCTCAGACATATTGATGCACTATATCATTCTGCTCATTTTACATAAAAAAACAAAACATGGCCACCATTAACCAGTTTTCAGCATTTTATTATTAAACAGCATTTATATGATGCATTGAGCTGCCGTCATAAAACAATAAAATTATGTGACGTATATATATATATATATATACTATATTTACATATATATAAATCTGCAAGTGATCTCCGGGGGTCCAAGCACTCTTTACAAGAAGCTCCCTCCCCGAGTAGATAGTTCTTGCCAAGAAACATTAAGAGTGCTTGGACCCCTCAGATCACTTCTTGTGGTTATAGGTGGTTTTTTTTCTTTCTTTCTTAAACACAATGAGCTACTTCTGTCTGGGCTTTTATACATTGCATAGTTGTTTTTTTCGATTTCAGATTAAGAGACACTTTAAAAATCGATGTGCATCAATCAGATCTGTCCAGTGTAACATTATTTGGATGTAATTTTACAACCAGCAACGGAGGTTGATTATTTTAATTTTTTGTTGCGTTGGAAACCACCGCCTGCAGATAAGCAGCAGAACACGTTGTTTTTGACTCTGAAGTAAGGAATGAATCAACTTGCACAACCAGAGCAAGTAAAAAGACCAGTACACTGTTCAGTTATCGGAAGGTTTTTGACTTTGTGAGGACTGAAGTACAGAGTGACGTTCAGAAATCGCACCATTCATCACTTCTCTCATAATCTTGCGTTCATTCAGCTTGCTTTGTGAATCCTTTCTCGATCCTCAAGGTTACAACAGGTTTAATTAAGTCAATATTTATTTAGAATGCCATACTATACAAGTTTGACTTTATTTCAAAGCGCTACACACACACGTTTCGTAGCCACAGAAACAGCTTCTGATGTTAATTCAAAGGTAGTTGAATAGACGTATACACTTGTCAAATTGCATATTTTGCATAGTTTTCGCTCAAAAAAAATATATTGAGAAATGACTAACCAATCAGGATCCCGTTTATGTTTTTCTGAGTCCAGGGATATCGAAGTGACAGCCTTTTGAATAATGTTTTATAAGATAAAATATCATTTCCCACCTATTTTTTTTTTTTAAAGCATCTTATTTGAATCATTTTCAATGATCATAAAGATTTTTTTTTTAATGTTGAGATTGGTAGATCATTGTCCCACGAAAGTCCTGTTAAATGTGCTGAGTTTCTTCGTTGAGGAAGTTCATGTCCGTGTTACTGATATACTGTATGTAGTATCACCGGGGTTGCCAGATCTGCATAACAAAAGCATCCCAACTGACGAGCAGTAGTTAAATTGCTTAAATTGCACCTGCATGCTCGTAGGCCAGTTTTGCACATAACACGCAAGGGTTCTTGCGGTATTCCGCCTGATTAGACACACAAACAGGTTAGTACATCTATCCCCCAGACTCAGAATTCTCTCCAATATTAATTTCTGTAATATTAATTTTGCATAAGTGTAGTAAAGTTAGTCTGGTTCAGTACAGTGTTATATAGCGGATTTTTTTTAAAGGCCATTAGAGAGAATGCAGCCGTAATGAATTGTGCTCAGCATAAATAAAGTTATTTTAGTGCTTTGGAGCTCTGAAAGCGGCGGTCTGAACTCATCAAGTTCCACTTAATGGCCTCCAAACTCAATCCTGATTAACTGCAGCAAATTTTACAGCACACTTTACTTTTTGTCCTGCGAAGTGAAACATATCTACGCATCTCTTTAGCGTTCCCTTTCTCTCGCAACGCAATTTGCTCATTTTATGAACGTGCTCCGGCGTGGGTCGATGCCTTGCCTTGCCCTTTCATACTGTAATATTTATTGTCCAATTTATTCACTTCCATTCAGCCGTCTTGTGACACGGTCTCTCTCTCTCTCTCTCTCTCTCTCTCTCGCTCCCTTCAACCATCCCTCTTTCATCCTTTCATTTCCTCCCTCTATTTGTGTGTACGGGGGTGGGGGTGGGGTAAAGTGATGAGGGGGAGTCTGTTAACCTCGTCTGACATTGCTCCTTATCGTCCGAGCGAGCTGCAGTGGATTATACGGTGGATTAATGTCGAGACTCTGCAGCTTGCCGTCGTAACTCCATTCCACCGCTGAAGAACGAAAGAGAAGGCGGAAAATAGGGATTAATAAAAGTGCCAGTGGTGAAATGATGTTTGCGAACAGTCGAGTTACCCGAGAGAACGTGTTAACACGGCGAGGTTCTGGCTGGTGCAGATGCACAAGGATGCAAGCGTGCTTTTTTGCATGCAAACGAGCAAAGAAAAGCAAGTGCACGTTTACACAGATATGCACCGTGTGAGCTTCATGATGCTCCACATTTGACCTTCTTCTTCTGTCTTGAATAAAAATAGGGATTTTTGCTTCCAGCCGTTCATTTCCATCCTCTTTTCTTCAGATTTTCCATCATTAACTGCCATGCAGATTGTCCACAAACTGTGCAAAGAGAATAAACAAACATTCGTTTAAATACGTTTATTTTATACGTTTGTCCTACGCCTATTAACGAACTCCACACATCATAAAGCAGAAGGAAGTTAAACGGTTATTTTATCATCTCTCTAGAATATCTCTCTTATTCCTTAAACATAATGTTAAATATATTTATATACTCTTGAATTTTTTTATTTTTTATTTTTTTTACAACAAAGGTGTTTCCTCAGCCTTCGAAGGATGAACATCCAGACGGTATCTTAGGTAGTTTTGACTTTAGCGACGTTCAGTTCAATTCAATTTTATTTGTACGGCGCTTTAAGTAATAATTTTATCGATAAAATTATGCAAAATACGCGACCTGTAATGCAGGTGAATACTGATTTTGAAATTTTTTTCCCCCATGAAATTGTATTTTTTTATTTATTTATTTATTTTTTAAAAAATCTACAAAATCCAAGAAAAATCCTTTTTCTTTTTTTCTTTTTTTTTTTTGTGGACGAATCCTATCAGGTTACATTTATTCTAATAAGTAAACAATAAAAGAAAGTGTATTAGGACGTAAAAAATGACTGGCTTTAAGCACTAAGGATCCTTTTGGCATTTTGAAAAAACCAGACCTAATGCAGACGGAGAGAACGACAGGGCGAGAGTGCGACAGCGAGCTGATGACAGAAAGACTGAGAGATGAGGGAATGTTCTCGGCTGGGTCTGTTGTGACAGCTCACCGGGTCTCCGGTGTGCTGTAAGGACGAACGAGATGTGGATCCTCCCCTCATTCTGAGCTAGAGCCTGAGCTGAGATTTGATAGAGAGAAATGGGAGGATTGAGAAGCACTACAGGCAAAAACAAGAGCAACTTCTCTTCTCGGTAGCAAAATTCACACCGCATTTCAGGCCGGAGAGCACGCCGATGAATTTTAAGAGACTCCTCTCACTTCTGGTGATGAAAAAAGCCCTGCAGGCATGACCTGACTCAAAATCCTCAAACTAAAAACTGACAAAAAAAAAATCCTAAGTCTTAAATGTGTGCAGCCAGGAGTCACTGGCATCACTGATTTGTAATTAGTAATGAATTAATATTCAGTACATAATATTAAACATTTGTTTTGGACACATTTGGTGTAAAACAAGATAAAAACACTAACCCCGCCCCAAACCTAAGCTTCCATGCATCCATTTTCTGTACCGCTTATCCTACACCGGGTCGCGGGGGAGCATGGAGCCTATACCAGAGGAATCAGGGCAATTAAGGTGGGAGAAACCCTGGACAGGGTGCCAACCTGATGTTGTTATTTATATAATTATACCATATTAATTATATTATACAATATAAAAACAACGTGTGTGTAGCACACACCCTTTCACACACTACGGACAATTTACCGATGCCAATCATCCTACAACACATGTCTTTGGACTGGGGGAGGAAACTGGAATACCCAGAGGAAGTCCCTGCAAACCCCAAACACAGTGCGGAGGCGGGAATCGAACTCCCGTTCCCCGGAGGTGCGAGGCAAATGTGCTAACCACTTAGCCACCGTGCCCCCGCTTAACCTTCATACAAACTGAGTTGAGCTATTATTAGTTTCATATTAAATCCTTATCATGTTGTACTTCTAAATCAGCCGATATCGATAAACATCCAGTATTTGTTTTTTAAAGAAGCTTTAGAATGATTTTTTTTTTAACTGAAGCACTTAAACAAATACAGGAAAAATATACATAGCTAAAAATATGACGTGCATAAAACCACAGCTTTCACATAGAAATGACCTACACTGCAAATGTAATAAAGTATTAAATATGAATATAATAAAAATCAGTCAGAACAAAATAATATAGTATCTATATGTAATCTTTTCCAAATCCAATTCGAATCTTTTCCATTAGTTACAGGATTGGATCAAATCCATGCTCTTTTTTTTCTTTTTTTCTCTCAGATATCCACCATTTCGGATCAGAGCCATTTCTATTTCTAAATGCACTTTTTAAACTATAATTCAATGATAAATTTGTCCTTAGTTTCACTTTTATTTAAAATTTTGACATATATTTTCCCCATTATATTATAACACCCCATCTTCTTTCACTTAAGAAGAACTTTTTTTTTTTTAATGTAACTTTGTACCTTTTGTCTTAGTTTATCTTTTTGAAACCAAAACAAACCCAAAAACTCGCAGGCATGCGCTTGTAAAAATTTAGGTCGTACATATACCGGTTATAAATATCAAGGTCATGGTTACCCGATGAAAAACATCTGGGGTTTTCATAAAGAGCACACAATCCTGAGTCTGTACATGATGAAAACAGCATGGCTCATTTCTCATTTTCATATTTCTGTTTTATTTCAACCCAGCAAGGACTTTATCATCAGAGGATCTCTGTGCCATTGTGAATGTCTCTATGGAGACAAAATGCATGAGTTGTCATTGACGGCGACAGTAATGACGATGGAGTGCAGGATAGTCATCGTTTTGCTGTCACTACTTAAAACAGTAGATGTAGATTTAAAATGTATCGTAGTGGGAGATGAAACTGAGAAAAAAAAAATAACAGTGATAAATAACAGACAGTCGGCTTGTGAAATAAATGATTCAGGCTTAGTGATGGTGATGCGGTTCGGTAAAAATTCTCAAGTTGTAACTCTAAGTTTTTTTGTGACTGTATACTACTCTATACTTTTAATATACTAGCATGTCTTCGAGAGTACAAGTAGTATACTAGAATATACACTGTTCCATGTAAACTACTACTACTTTTAGATGCACTAATTATTATTATTATTATTATTATTATTATTATTATTATTATTATTATATAACTATAACTATTAATTATTATAGTAATAATTCTATGTATGTTATTATACCACAATAATTATATTATAATCAACAATAATTGTTATAGAATTGTAGTTATATATATTATTATTATTATTAAGCGAATTCCTAAAATATACTAAATATGTTTATATAACCTTTGTGAGGTGCCAAATTCTTTATAGCTTGAATTTCTTAAGGTGAATTTTCTACTAGTTGAATTTTAAGATATGAATTCAAACCGAATACATTCAGGTATCTACAATTTGGAACGAAATGAAATGTACATGTGCCAATTATATCAATCTACACTACGTACCTTCAAAATGTGAATTTAGAGGAAATCACACACTAATATTACACTTCCAGTAAATATACTTCTCTAGGTGTACTTGGTGAGTACAAGTAGTATACTAATGAACTATTACTTTTAGACGTACTTATAAAATAAATTGTTATAAATACTAATCATTATTATAGTTATATAATGACATTTATATAATTAAAGTATAGTAATTATATTATAATAGTATACATATATGAAATATTCGTAATACTATTATATGTTATTAAATACTGTGAGAGAAAAAAAAATGTGTTTGATTTTTATAACTTGATTTCTTAAGGTGAATTTTCTACTTGCTGAATTTTTAAGAAAGGAATACACGCAAATATCTACACCGCATGAACTTAGAGGACATCACACACAAACTTTACACTTTCTTTTAATAGACTACTCTGAGTGTAGTTGGAGAGCACAAGTAGTGCAATTGGATACTTGTGAAGTAAACTGTTACTTTTAGATGTGTTCATAAATAAAACAATTATAAATACTAATAATTTTGTAGTTATAAATGGCATATTTAATTATATTATAGTATATAATATTTACATAATTATATATGTGTGTGTGTGTATATATATATATATATATATATATATATATATACACACACACACACACATATATCTACACACACACACACACACACACACATATATATATATATATATATATATATATATATATATATATATATATATATATATTAATAAGTTGGCAGTTGAAATTTTTACTTGCAGAATTTTAAGAAATGAATTAAAACCTAATACATTCAGATATCTAGAGAAGTGAATTACAAACTAACTTCATAATAATTTTTAATATATTAGTAATATATTTAATAATATATATAATAATACTACTCCATTACTTTTAGTTGCATTAATATATATATAATTATTATAAATATCAATAATAATTGTATGTATATAATTATACCATATTAATATTATATTATACAATATAATAATTTGTACATATATATTCTATATAGTAATAATAACACGAGTGATAAATATAATTGTGATAAACATCATTAAATATTGTGAAATAAGGCGCCAATGGTGAATTTTCTCCTATTTTTTTTTTTTCCTTTTTAAGAAAGGAATGAAAACCTAATCGATCCAAATATCAGAAATTTGTGGTGAGACTTTAGGATCAGGTCGTGTTGAATCAAATTGTACTGCAAAACTTATTTTCTTAATACATTTCAGCATTATTTAAACTTATTTTAAATTATTACCACACCAACGCTATTCTGTCGTATTCAAATGTTTCATTTTATTCTGCAGAGTCATTTTTTTGGTCGTTTTCAGATTGAGATTTTTATACACACGAGACCATTAAAAGATAAAAATAGCTCAAATTTTATCAGGTGGGTTTTTTTTTTTTCATCCCACCTAGATTGTTATCTTTTCTACTGTATGATGGTGCAGGGGGCAACGTCATGAGACTGAAGATGAAACCATCTGATGTACAGGTAGTTTCCCGAATATAGAGAAAATCTAGGGAATAAAACACAACACGGTTATAGGAAAACAATCAACGATGTGATGTGATACGGCTTGTTTCTCTTAAACCACAGCAACTTGGCAACAGTTTCTGAGAAACTGGAAAGTACAACGTCCTCTTTCCTGAAGACCTTCTCATGGTGGAACAGCGCCAAGCATATTAATGATTATCAGTGATAATGTATTAGGGAACGAGCACATTAATATCAATTTGAGTTCCAGCCAGCCAGCTGCCAGACCTGCTGTTAGAGAAAATGAATCAGAACCTTCTGACCAAACAGAATCGAGAATTTAACAGTGCTGTTGTATCAAAATATCATATTTGCTGTATCATGCTAGGGTGCTCATGTACATATTACGCTGTGGTTTAGGATTTTGCATTGTGCTATGTTTTGAATTATGTAGCCGAGGAGGATGAAATGTCCTTGGCATAAAAGGATGAAAGCCAGTACGGCCAGTTCATTGCTGTAAATATGACTGACTCAGTGCTGATTTGCTTAGCCTGAGAGAGTGTGTGTGTGTGTGTGTGACTACTGACTGCTCTGAAATACATTACGTCTCAGTTTGCGATGCCGGGGCCCGCATCTCTGCAGCTCAGACTTATACGTTCACAGAGACGGAAACGCCTGCCTCAGAGTCGCTCAGGGTTTTGTGGCATGTTGAAGACTAAGCTGAGAACCAAGGAGTGAAGAGAGAGAGAGAGAGAGAGAGAGAGAGAGAGAGAGAGGTAGAAACAGAGAGAGGCGTAGAGACAGAGAGACAGAGATAGAGCTTGCGAGAGAGAGAGAGAGAGAGAGAGAAAGAGTCCGGGAGAGGGGTAGAGACAGAAAGAGGTAGAAGAGACAGAGAAAGAACGAGAGTGAGTGAGAGAGAGAACGAGATAGAGAGAGAGAGATACTTGTAATCACTGGCACCATGATGAACTGATCATTCAACAGACCTTCAGACTGATGTTCTTTCTTTCTTTCTTTCTTTCATCCTTCCTTCCTTTTATTTGCATGCCCTGATCTTTCGTTCTTTCTTTCTTTCTTTTCTCCTACCTTATATTTCCTTCCTTCCTTCCTTCATTCCTTTTATTTGCATGCCCTGATATTCTAGCATTCTTTTTCACCTTTCTCTCATCATTCTTCTCTTACTTGCCCTCTTTCTTTCTTGCTTTCTTTCTTTCTTTCTTTCTTTCTTTTCTTCTCGCCTACCTTTTATTTCCTTCCTTCCTTTCTTCCTTCCTTTTTTTGCATGTCCTCATACTCTAGTATTCTTTCTCACCTTTCTTTTCTTCTTTTAGTTCTTCCTCCCTCTATTTCTTTTCTTATTTCTCATCTTTCTTTCCTTCCTTTCTTCCATCCATCCCCCCCCCCCAATTTCCTGATGTGCAGTTTTCATTTCTGTTACACGTCCTCGATTTTCACTTTTTATTATTCTTTTCTTACTTTTCGGTCTGTCTCACCTCCCTCCCTCCCTCCCTCCCTCCCCCCCCATGTCGTTATTATCATTATTCCAGCCTCGAGCGTGTCCTGCTATTCGCTGTAGGAATATTTCCATATTATTGCTTTCTGAAGGAAACATTAGAGATGATTTATTTCTGTACTTGCTTTTCCGAGGACCAGGAGTTCATGTTATATGTCTGAATGCCTTTGAAATCCTTACAATTAAATAAAGAAACCCCAGATTTTGTTTGGAAAGTTTATTACAGCTGCGTTTCGAAACCCCCCCCCCCCTCCCCCGCTCAGTTATTTTGTTGAAGTGCTGTTAGAGTTAATAACATCGTAAACGTCCGTACTCAGACGAGTCGCTTGACTGATCGATGGCGATTGTAAACCGGTGACTCAATCAGGCGGTTTAGTGAAGCGTGCAGTGATGATGGGAAATGTAATGTCTTCATATTCCTGCTATACACTTTTCATTTCAGCGTTTAATTCCTTCCCTACCGCACATGCTCACACTTCTTTACATAACCAGCTGCTTTGCATTGCTTGTGATGCAGCGTGTATCCGTCCGTCTCTCAGTTCGATATCTCCCAGCTCAAAGCTACACACTGGTATTAATGTTCAAAGAGTTACAAGGCTCCTACATGACGGCGGTGAATGTTTGTCTCTCCGCCTGTGTTCTGTTTTCAGCTCGTTACACGATGAAGCTCCGAGGCTGCCGATTGTCTTTCTGTCTGTCTCTGTCTTTTAGTCTCGTTCTCAGTTTGACTTTCTGTTTGTCAAACCCGCACCTGAGATGCGTCATTATCGGCCTCACGTTAAAGACTGATGCACACTTTCTATTAAAGTAGACCTAATGAAAGTATATGCATCCTGTTGCTTTCTCTTTCCCTTCCTGTATTATTGGTTTGCTTTTTGTCTTCATTTTTTTTCTTTTCATCTTTTTTTCCCTCTGTTTCTGACATTTTCTCTCATTCGCGCACTTTATCTTTTCTTTTTCTCTTTCCTCGTGTTTTCTCATTGTCTACCAGCCTTTTTCTTTCTTTCTTTCTTTCTGTCTTTCTTTCTCTCGCTTTTCCCGTTCCCTTACTGCTTTGCCTTTCTCAAGTTTCTTACTTCTTTTGTTATTTCCTTCCTTTCTTCCTTCCCGTCTATCGTTTTCTCTCTCACTTTCCTTGTTTCCTTACTACTTCCTGTTTCCCTTGTATCTTACTTCTTTTGTTATCTTTATTTATTTATTTTTCCTGTTTTGTTACTGCTTCCTGTTTCCCTGTTGTTATTTCTATTCTTCCTTTCTTTTCTCTCTGTTTTTCTCTCACTTTTCCCATTCCCTTCCTGTTTCCTGTTTCCCTAGTTTCTTACTTCTTTTGTTATATTCTTTCTTTCTTTCTTTCTTTTTTCTTTCTTTCCTTCTTTCTCGTTCTTCTTTCTGAAATGATTCGCATGAAACTTGAAAGACATACAGGACGAGATTCTGAAGTCATATGCAAAGTTTAGAGTGTGGGTCTTTCCTCAGGGTGGGTCTTTCCTAAGGGCGGGTCTTTCCTCAGGGCGGGTCATTCCTCAGGACGGGTCATTCCTCAGGGCGGGTCATAACTCAAGGCGGGTCGTTCCTCAGGGCGGGTCTTTCCTCAGGACGGGTCATAACTCAGGGCGGGTCATAACTCAAGGTGGGTTATTCCTCAGGGCGGGTCATTCCTCAGGGCGGGTTATTCCTCATGGCGGGTCTTTCCTCAGGGCGGGTCTTTCCTCAGGGCGGGTCATTCCTCAGGGCGGGTCATTCCTCATGGCGGGTCTTTCCTCAGGGCGGGTCATTCCTCAGGGCGGGTCATAACTCAAGGCGGGTCATTCCTCAAGGCGGGTCATTCCTCATGGCGGGTCATTCCTCAGGGCGGATCATTCCTCAGGGCGGGGCTAAGATTATGTAACTGTTTCTCAGGAACCTAAAGTCTGATTGAGACTTTTGACATTTAGTGTGCTGCATCGTTCTGCTAATCTGTAATTGTATTTTAATTAGAAGAAATGCAAATCTAGTTGTTAATACTTGAGCATGCCCTGGTATCCTGTATAGAAATATTATTATATTATTGCAGTCTTAAGTAACGATGATAAAAGCAGTGTTTTTGTTTTTGGAGGATTTAATCTGCTTGTATGCCTTTGTAGTGTTTAAAATGAAACAAAAAAATCTCATTTTGTTGAATGTTTTTGTGCATGAATAGGGCCTTGCCTGTTAGTGCACTGTTCATATTGTGAAATAAATTAGAAGGTTTGGAAAGTTAAACTGCATTTCAGTTGCAGTTTAATCATGAACGATTAATGTGGGTCCTGAGGCAAGAGGAGTTGAGAACCGCTGCTCTACATAACCTACACTATTATTGTGCTGTTCCTCCCACTTTTTCTCCTAAACAGTGTGCTTTCTTGAATTTGCAGGATAATGGGGATGAGACCCACAGGATTGCGCCATCCCCCGTGGTCCATGTTCGGGGACTGTGTGAGTCGGTGGTGGAAGCTGACCTGGTGGAGGCCTTGGAGAAGTTTGGAAACATCTGGTAAAAATGTTTAGATCAATCTGTTCTATTCTAGATCGGTGAGATCAAACAGATCAGTGGGATGAAATAGATTCATGAGATCAGTGGGATCAACGTGGTCAACTGGGTCAAATAGATTAATAAGATCAAAGACATCGGTGAGATAAAATACATCGGTGAGATCAGTTGCTTCAAATAGATTCATGAGATCAGTATGATTTATGGGATCAAACAGATCAATTACATCAATTTGATCAAATACATCAGTGAGATCAAAGAGATAAATGAGATCAAATAGATCCACTGCAGTGTAGGTGAATACATTATAGAGAGAAATAGGGGAGTAAATCTTATTTATCATTTATCAGCCATAACATTAAAACCACCGACAGGTGAAGTGAATAACATTGATTCTCTCGTTAAAATTTAAATTTCGATGGCTAGACGAGTGGGTCAGAACATCTCCAAAATGGCGGGTCTTGTTCCTGGTATGCAATGGTTAGTACCTACCAAAAGTGTTCCAAGGAAGGACAACCGGTGGACCAGCGACAGGGTCATGAGTGCCCAAGGCTCATTGATGTGTGTGAGGAGTGAAGGCTAGCCCGACTGATGATTCACATTTTCTTTTACATCATGTGGACAACCGGGTGTGTGTGTGTGTGTGCGTTGCTTACCAGAAAAAGATGTCACCACGATGCACTATGGGAAGAATGCAAGCTGGTGGAGGCAGTGTGATGCTCTGGGCAATGTTCTCCTGGGAAACGTTGGGTTCTGGCGTTCATGTGGATGTTACTGTGACACGTACCACCTACCTAAACATTGTTGCAGACCAAGTGCAATCCTTCATGGCAACGGTATTCCCTAAAGTCAGTGGCCTCGTTCACAGGATAATGCTCCCTGACACACTGCAAATATTGTTCAGGAATGGTTTGAGGAACATGACAAAGAGTTCAGGGTGTTGACTCGGCCTCCAGATTCCCAGATCTCAATCCGATCCAGCATCTGTGGGATGTTCTGGACAAACAAGTCCGATCCATAGTGCTCCATGATTGGTGCATGGAATAAAACACAGCAGGATTTGCTGTTATAGGAAAATAATCAACAACAAGGTGGTGTGTTATGTATTATTATTTTCCAATAATACCATGTCCAATGTGTTTTATTCCTCTTATACACAGCAGTTTTCCAACTAAACCTTTTTTATTTATTAAAGAACGACACTTATGTACTAGCAGCTATAAACGCTCGTTCCCTGACCAGCTTCTTTTTTAATTGTACTTGGAGAAGAAATTTTAATCCCTGTTTACCGCAAATCATATCAACCTGATTTTATTGTGCAGCACTTTAGCCCTTTAATTATGCTGTAAATAATGTTCACTTAACTTATAAAACTAACCAGCGAACAAACAACAGGACAGCTTATTCCGTGAAAGCTTTAGATTTAAACCAGCGCTCAAATTCTGCTCTGGAAATCACACATTCAGAGCCGGGCTGTTCCAAGGTCGTGACCTTCATCTCTCCCTCTCTCTGATCTGTCAGTTAGAGTGTCAGAGGGAAAAAAAAGAGGTACCTCATTTAGAGGTACTCGGTGGACGGCAGTGGATGATCCACATAATCTAAGTCTAATAAATGTCGATATGGTGAAGTCTTCGTCAGGAGGTGATTATTTAAGATTTATGGAAGGAGTCTCCAGTTCCGGTGCTTTGTAACTTTCATTGCTCCATGGGAAAGGACAGACGAGTTTCCGGTTTCTTGGTAACATCACAAGCTACGTTTTTGTTTTTTTTTTACTGGATATTCATGGCTGGTGATGATAGGAACTAACTTGTTTCACACATGTTCGACAAGATTAAAAATAACCATAAATGGATAGAAAGTATGACGTTTACTGATAAGATTTATTTTTTTTTTTTTTAAAATTGTAATGTTTGGCAAATTGCTGTGTTATAACAGGAATAAAACATTTCAGGACATGGTGTGTTAGGAAAATAACCAGCTTCAGAGTGGTAACCTTCGTCACACCGCGTCACACATGCCGTTGATTATTTTCCTGTAGCAACGCATCCAGTAGTGTTTTATTTCTTAGCTCATTAATTTAGTATAACATATACAAAAATATACTTTTTTGCACGAGGCTGAAGTTGCTTTGCAGCTCCAGTGGAAAATTAAAAAAAATTTGATAATAAAAATTATTTCTGGGGCGCACGGTGGCTTAGTGGTTTGCACGTTCGCCACACACGTCCAGGTCGGGGGTTCGAGTCCCGCCGTGGCCCTGTGTGTGCAGAGCTTGCATGTTCTCCCCGTTCCTCCGGGTACTCCGGTTTCCTCCCCCAGTCCAAAGACATGCATGGTAGGCTGATTGGCGTGTCCAAAGTGTCCGTAGTGTATGAATGTGTGTGCGAGTGTGTATGTGACTGTGCCCTGCGATGGATTGGCACCCTGTCCAGGGTGTACCCCGCCTTGTGCCCCATGCTCCCTGGGATAGGCTCCAGGTTTCCCCGTGACCCTGAAAAGGATAAAGCGGTACAGAAGATGGATGGATGGATGGAGGAAATTGTGTAAAATGTATTTTTGTCTTTTTCGTTGTATGTATTTAGAGAACATGACAGCATCAGTGAGATCATTCTCTCTCTCCAAATGTGAAAGTGTTATAGGAAGTCTTTAGTCACTGACTTTTAATTCGGGGTTATTAATATCAGTGGGAAGCTCTGGCTTAAACGAAAGGCATATTTAATTACAACCCCAATTCCCAAAAAAGTTGGGACGCTGTGTAACACGTAAATAAATGTCAACAAAAACAGAGTGCATTGAATTGCAAATCTCATAAACCCATATGTTATTCGCAATAGAACATAGACTTCATATCCACTGTTTAAACTGAGTAAATGTACCATTTTAAGAAAGAAAAAACAAGGTCATTTTGAATTCGATGGCCGCAACACGTCTCAAAAAAGTTGCGACGGGGGCAACAAAAGAACAATTGGTCGGTGAGACTTAATAGCTCTTTTTTTTAGGTTTAAAACATTCGAACGTCATTTTAGATGTGTTCAAGGTAATTCATGAGTCCTCCATTTAAAAAATTCATATTGCTGAGCTTTGAATATACAAAATTCATGTAGCTCTTATTCAAACTGAAGGTCGCATTACAGTGGAATTAATAGTATTTAGGGGATTTGTGGAGATATACGGGAAAAGAGTTTAGCTTGTGCAAGTTGCCGTATCATGAAACGTTATGATTGCTCTCCCCCCTGCCATTAGATATGTTGGATAAGGTCAGTGTGTGATAATGATGTACGGAGGGTATCAGATGGCACGGGATTAGACCCGATGCTTCTTTCCGGTGCAGCTGAGTGGAAATAGAGTAGCACATTAGGGTATTTTTAGGCCGGCAGGAACATCAGCGAAGGACTCTGTGAGAACGCCTTATAGGAAGCGGCAGGCTGTGACATTGTATTTAAGCCGCAGTAGATGTTTCCCAGAACTGTCGCGTTAACTTGAGACTGCAATGAGACAAAGTTAGAGTATACAGCTTAAATACAAGGCTGCAAGGCAAGAAACAGGAAGCAAATAAAGTCGTTCATCTAATTAGGAGAAATAGATGGTAAATGGCGCACTTATATAGCGCTTTTATCCAAAGCGCTTTACACTGTGTCTCATTCACCCATTCACACACACACACTCACACACCAATGGTAGCAGAGCTGCTATGCAAGGCGCTAACTTGCCGTCGGGAGCAACTTGGGGTTCAGTGTCTTGCCCAAGGACACGTCGGCATGTGGAGTCACGTGGGCCCGGAATCGAACCACCAACCCCACGATTAGTGGGCAACCCGCTCTACCACCTGAGCCACAGCCGCACAAGATACTGTAGAATTGTAGTCGAGTCAGTGATCTCAGTTTGTTGTGATGTCTGTTTAATCTTCACATTCGCAAACGGGTCAATTTAAACCATTATGGAAAATTTCCAAAGGATTTCCACACGGGAGCTCATGCGTCATCCCATGTAAGGGTCCAAGATGAGATGCTGCAATCATGTGAAATATTTTTTGTATATGCACGACTGAACCCCATGAAAATTCCTGGTACATCTAAAGTCGAACATGTCTTTGGGATGCACATGAATCCGAAATGGCACGTCCGTAAATCCATAAATCCCATAGGATCCCATACAAACAGATTAGAACAGAACAGGGTGTGATGATATAGGAAAATAATTAACAAATTCTACTTCTTGTGATATCCTGAAATTTATTAAAGAACATTTCATGCTTTTTTTTTAAATCAATTTATAGTTACATTTACTGTTGTGGAGCATCCATGAAATAAGCAGCTATAAACAGTCGCTTCTCTCTTTTGTCATGAGTTGCTACTCTTGCTTCTCTCTTTTGTCATGCTACTGAGAAACCAGAAAGTGCAAAGTCCTCTGTCCTGGAGACTTTCCTGTGTTGGGAAAACTTACTTAAAATATGCTCACACTGGAGACTCCTTCCATAAATGTTAACCATCTCCTTGAACAGAAAACCTCAGCATGTCAAATTTGTTTTTTTGTTAGATTTATGCTGCGTGTCCACCATACAAGCCCCTCTGAATGAGCTGTTACTATAGAAACAGTAATGCAATAGAACAAGCACAGTAATATAATCCTGGCTGCTTATAAAACAAAGATTGAGGACGACTTCGACAACAACCACACAAGGCAGGTGTGGCAGGGGGTCCAGCACATCACCAGTTACAAATCCGAAAACCTTTCGGTCGGTGATGCTTCGCTGGCGGAGGAGTTGAAACACTTCTTTGCCCGCTTCGAGGTGGAGCAACCGGAGGCAACCACATCACATCCACCAGTCCAGGGCAGCCACATCCTCACTGTGGAGGAGCATGAGGTGAGCCGCACACTGAGGGTGGTGAACCCGGGCGGACCCAATGCCGTCTCGGGGCGGGTGCGGATGGACTGTGCGGACCAGCTGGCTGGGGTCTTTACCAAGATCTTCAACCGGTCCCTGTCCCAGTCCACCATCCCACCCTGCCTGAAATCCTCTACTATAGTTCCACTGCCAAAAAAGGCCAACATCAGCAGCCTGAATGACTACCGTCCAGTGCCACTTACTCCCCTCACCATGAAGTGCTTCGAGAAACTGGTCTGGATTTACATAATCTCAAACCTTCCACCCACGCTTGACACACACCAGTTTGCTTACAGAGCTAACAGGTCCACAGAGGACGCCATAACTACAGCTCTCCACACTGCCCTGACCCGTTTAGAGCGGCGGGGGAGCTATGCTAGGCTGCTCTTTGTGGACTTTAGCTCTGCATTTAACACCATACTCCCTCACAGACTGGTGACCAAACTGTTAAACCTGGGACTACCTCACTCAATCTGCTTCTGGATTAAGGACTTCCTGTCAGATCGCTCCCAGAGTGTGAGAATAGGCCCCACATCTCCTCAGCCTTCAGGGCTGTGTGCTGAGCCCCCTGCTCTACACCATGACTGCACCCCTGCCCACTCCAGCAACAGCATCATTAAATTCGCGGATAACACCGCCGTATTGGGGCTCATCTCTGGTGGGGGATGAGTCCGCTTATCGGGATGTGGTGGAGCGGCTGTCTATGTGGTGCACAGATAACAACCTGGTCCTCAAGACCACTAAAACCAGGAAGCTGATATTAATCTACAGGAAAAATAAAACGGATATTCAGCCCCTTTTCCTCAGCGAGGAATGTGTGGAGAGGATCCCAGACTTCCGGTTCTTGAGGACATAGAGGAGGATCTAACCTGGAGCACTAACATCACAGTACTGGTAAAAAAAAGGCACAGCAGAGACGTCCTTCCTGAGAATCCTTATGTAGAACCACCTCACCCAAAAAGTGCTTCTGTCCTTCTACTGCTGCTCCATGGAGAGCATACTGACTTATTGTATCTGTGTGTAGGTTGCCAGTGGCACAGAAACAGAGACTGAAGTGCTCCAGAGGGTCATCACCACCGCCCAGAAGATTATTAGCTGCCCGCTACCCTCCCTGGAGGATTTTACAGTTCCCACTGCCTCAAAAAAGACCAGAACATACTAAAAGATCCATATCACCACGGACACTCCCTGTTTGAACTGCTGCCCTCGGGCAGATGTTTCAGGACAATGAAAACACAAACAAATAGATTAAAAGACAGTTTTTATCCAAAAGCAATAGCAGCACTAAACACTACTTGAATGCAGTATTAAGGAGATGCAGTGAAATGTTGTGTGGTATGATGTGTTTTCATTTCCTTTTAGAATCTTTCGTTTCTATTTATATATTTTTATACCTACTTTTAGAGGCTCTATTATATTAATATATTTATAAACCTGTTGCACTTTATTTGATGTGTTACTGATCGGATTGCATCCAATTTCGTTGTACATGTACAATGACAATAAAGATTCTACTCATTCTGCTATTTGACTTACAGCTGGAACTACTGCCAGAACTGCTGTTCTAGAAAATTAATCAAGACTTTCTGACCCAATCAGATTTGAGAATTCAACATAAAGTCCGTTTGGTTTGTAACATGGCAGTAATGTACTATAGCCCCACATTAAAATCCTACATTTAATGCATGCCTATTCACCATAGAATTTTTCCACCAATTTTTACTGGTCTCCGAATGAAATATCCAATGGGAATCCCATGGGAATTTTCCATAAGACATATATAGTGCTGTGAAAAACCCTAACCCTGATATCTTCTGTTTTTGTGTATATATTATATATTATACGATTCCCGCCGTGGCCCTGTGTGTGTGGAGTTTGCACGTTCTCCCCGTGTTGCGGGGGTTTCCTCATGGTACTCCGGTTTCCTCCCCCAGTCCAAAGACATGCATGGTAGGCTGATTGGCATGTCCAAAGTGTCCGTAGTGTATGAATGGGTGTCTGAGTGTGTATGTGATTGTGCCCTGCGATGGACTGGCACCCTGTCCAGGGTGTACCCCGCCTTGTGCCCGATGCTCCCTGGGATAGGCTCCAGGTTCCCCCGCGACCCTGAAGAAGGAGTAAGCGGTAGAAGATGGATGGATGGATTATTGAAGCAAAACAAGGTTATCCAACATCTGTCACCAATGTGAAAAACTAATTGCCCCTATAAACGTGAAATCTGGTTGTGCCACCTTTAATTGCCCCTATAAACGTGAAATCAGGTTGTGCCACCTTTAGCAGCAGTAACTGTAACCAACCGCTTCCCGATAACTGGAGATCAGTCTTTCACTTACTTCTAGATTTAGATCATTGTCTTGCTGCACAATCCAGTTGCACTTGAGTTTCAACTTATGGACTGAAAACCGGACATTCTCCTTTAAGATTTTCTGGTAGAAAGCAGAATTCATGTTTCCCTCAATTATTGCAAGTTGCCCAGGCCCTGATGCAGCAAAGCATCCCCACACCATCACACCTCCACCACCATGCTTGACCGTCGGTATGATGTTCTTTTTGAAGGAATTCGGTGTTTGGTTTATGCCAGATGTAACGGGACCCCTGTCTTCCAAACAGTTACACTTTCTACTCATCAATCCACAGAACATTCTCTCAAAAGGTTTTAGGCTCATCAAGGTGTGTTTTGGTGAAATTCAGACGAGCCTTAATGTTCTTCTGGGTTAGCAGTGGTTTTCACCTCACCACTCTTCCATGGATGCCATTTTTGCCCAGTGTCTTTCTGATAGTGGAATCATGAACAGTGAACTTTATTGATGCAAGAGAGGCCTGTAGTTCCTTTGATGTTGTCTTTGGCTCTTTTGTGACTTCCTGGATGAGTCGTTGCTCTTGGAGGAAGTTTGGAAGGTCGGCCACTTCTGGGAAGATTCACTACCGTGCCGAGTTTTTCCATTTGGAGATAACGGCTCTCGCTGTGGTTCTTTGGAGGCCCAGAGCCTTTGAAATAGCTCTGTAACCCTTCCCAGACTCATGCATTTCAATCACCTTTCAATCTTCCTCATCATTTCTGGAATTTCTTTCAACTTTGGCATAGTGTGTTACTGATAAAGACCTTTTGACCACCTTCATGCTGTTCTATTTAAGTTCTATTTGAGTGTTGATTTGATTGAACAGGGTTTGCAGTAATCAGGCCTGGTTGTGTCTAGTCCAGCTGAACCCCATTATGAATGCAGTTTCGTTGATTTGGAGAATTAGTAACTACGGGGGCAAACACATTTTCACACAGGCCCAGTTGGTATTGGAGAACTTTTTTGCTTCAGTAAATCACATTATCATTTAATAACTTCAATAAATAACATTATCATTTTGTGTTTACTCAGGTTAACTTTGTTTTGTCTTAGAACTTGTTTTAACTTCTGAAACAATTTAGTATGAGATATACGCAAAAACAGAAGAAACTTTTTCACAGCACTGTACCTCCAGCGATAAAGCCTAACATTTTAAATGCAGTTCTCTAAAAGAATCTGGAGCTTCCAGATTCGCCATTCAGCGTCAGAACCTACATCAAGTGAGTCTGATGCTGAGACCACTTAAACATAAATATGGCCAGCTGATGCAAATATTATAATCAGAAATTAGAATGCTTTGTATATCATGCAAAGCAGCGCCCTGACTCTCATGTTGGAAGCGCACAGAGGAAAAAGACAAATGAATTTTCATAGCTCAGGGACTGCTGTGATCTTTCATTTATCACCCTGGTGCGACATCACCAAAATCCATCTGGGCAAATATTAGTATTGGTCCTAGAATTAATGGGATCCAGTTGGTGCCTTTCATATCACATTAAATTCGTTTTTATGTACAGAGAAGGGAGGATTAAACAATAATATGTCAAAATCTGATTTCTTCTCCCAACTCTCCTTGCAGCTACGTGATGATGATGCCGTTTAAGAGGCAGGCGCTGGTGGAGTTTGAGGATGTAGAGAGCGCTGACCGCTGCGTGGGCTGTGGCTCCAGAGAGGCCGTTTACATCGCAGGACAGCAAGCCTATTTCAACTACTCCACCAGCAAGCGCATCACACGGCCCACAAACGCAGACGACCCCAACAGTGGAAACAAAGTGTTGCTGCTCTCCATTCAGAACCCACTCTACCCCATCACTACAGTGAGTATGATCCAGTAAAACGCACCATGTAGTTTTAAAATCTACACCATGGAGATTTTATAAAGAGCTGTTTAGATGTATCCTAAACCTGACACTCTGTTACACTGCATTCATGTGATGAGTGACATGTAGTGCCAACATTATCATAACAGCAACATCCTGTATTATCAAGTCAATCATCAAGTATCTACTGCTCAGGAAATATCCTTCGAAGAAAAGAGGAGGTGAAGGATTAATCTAGCTTCCTGTGCAACCTCACAGTTTCTTAAAAATCATTTCAAATCTGTCTTTAGTTTTTTTCACAGGGTTTTGTTTTTTTTTTTTAAATCAATGTGTCATTGCGTTCTGACCAATTAGTGACATAATTTACAGATTAATTTACCTGCAATCTGTTGTTTTGGTATATGAACGATTAAAGTTATAATGATAAAACATGAAAAATAAAGTGCCCATGCAATCAAAATGGAAGTTTTGTGGCTTTTAACATGAATATGTTCGCCATAAGGTTATCTGTAAGCGTGTAGTGTGTTCCAAAACATTGACAAAATTTGCATTTAGAAGATGTATACATTCAAAATGTACAGTCTCTCTCTACCACCAATACGGATCAACAATTTTGATGACATCATTCTGCACTTCATCAGATTTTCTGTCCAATCAAATGCTCTCTAGAATCTCAAGTGTCCCACCCCCAGCGTTATAAAAATACATGGTACTAACTGTCAAATACGGTTTAACCTGGGCTGTGAGGTAAGCTTTAAGAAGCTAGAGGAGCAACTCGATTTGTCCCGCCCTGACTTCCTGTTTCAGTGTAAATTTCGTCGACACTTCGAATTACGCTGCGCGTTTCAAAGCACTTCATGGGGACTTTAATGATACTCATATTGCTCATTTAGAGGTCTGGAAATTGAAGGAATTCCTTTCCAGGCCTGAAAAGTGTGAAAATTTACAACATATTTTGGAAAACGTATGGCTATTCTGTTGTCAAAAGTAAGATTTTATGACACTTAGGATCTAAATCCGATATCTCTAAATTTATGATATGGGTCTCCCTTTGCTTTGTGGTTCCCACGACACCAAGCACCATGTCATTTTGTTTATGTTTTGACACGTGCCTTTGTTGATCTCTTACCTATTGTGTTCACCTGTTTTGTATTAGCCCCTGATTAGTTTGTCTAGTAGTTGACCCTGTCTGTGTTATGACCCCCAAAATAGACAACGTCTCTTGGTTTGTTCTCAATTAAAAAACAAGCCGAGCACAGCAATTGGAACCTGCCTTATCTCACGTCATGCTACGACATTTCCACGACATGGTTAATGTCATGACCTTTAAAAAAAAAAAAAAAGGCTGAAAGAAAAACCGAAATTTTTTTTGCACAATGAAAGAGGCTGTGAAACACAGAGTCAATCTGAAAGACTAAGGAGGATATGAAAAGGTAGACGTTTTTAATCTGGGTGTCAAAGGTGAAGATGGAAGAACAATCTCCAGATTGAGGGGGAATGACATTAAAACGACCTCCTCAAGGTGAAAAACCTGAGGCAGAAACTGTGTTGACTCATTAGTGTGGTAATTTGAATTTGCTTGCATCGCACCTGGTTACCGTGACTGCTGCAGTCCTTCAACTCCCAACACATTGCTAAATCACCATAGTCACAACAACAATACCAAATCAATAACAAACAGCCTTGAAACGTACCTCAGTCCCCTATCTCAAGCCCAGCGCTGAGAGCTAAAAAAAAATAAAAAATCAACAACAACAACAACAACAAAAAAAAACAAGAGTACTAACAATGACAATCATCTAGTGCACTAATCTCGCTAATGGCTAGTTAGAAGAAACCTCATTGATCATCATTATGTGAGTTCCGACTTCAGGAGCCGCCAGCCGAAGCCCCTGCAGGTTTCTCTTATAGATCAGTGTCCTGAAGAGACAAAATCAAGACTACATAATAGGCCCTGCTGTACCGCTAGGTTAAGTGGTGTGGAGCGTTCAATAGAAATAGATCTGCATATCAAAAGGCACCAGGCTTGATTAATAAGCTGATGCTGTTCTGAATCCGATGCAGTTTAATTCTAATCACTGCGCGAAAGGGGCTCAAGGTTCCTTTCAAGAACATTCAAACTAACTGTCCCTCAGTGGTGGAATGAACTTCCAACCTCAATCCGGACCACAGAATCTCTCACCGTCTTCAAAAAAACAGCTAAAGACCCACCTCTTCCGTGAACACCTAACCAACCCACAACCAAAAATAAATAAATAAATAAAAAAATTTACTCTGCCACTTACACCTCAACTCTGTGCACTTTGCTTCTTCTGGAACTCAATTAAAGATCTTGTATAGTAGCACTCACTTTGCTTGTATTTTCTCATTTGTAAGTCGCTTTGGATAAAAGCGTCTGCTAAATGAATAAATGTAAAATGTAAATGTAATTGTGCGATTTATGATGTGCGATTTATGGAAGCGCTCTTTGTAAATGATTATGTATCAAGTACTTCTTTCTGAATTGGGACACTCTTCTGTTTCATGTTACAGGATGTTTTATACACAGTGTGCAACCCTATCGGCAACGTGCTACGCATCGTCATCTTCAAGCGCAACGGGATTCAGGCCATGGTGGAATATCCTTACTGGAAAGAGGCACACAGGAGGATCAGTAACAGGGAATTGTGTTGTGAAAATCATTTATTGACACGTGTCGAGTCCATACACGTACACAGACATCATCTTATTAGATAAGATTCAAACTTTACTGCCAAGTACTAGTGCAGTGAAATACAGTCACATGCTTTTATCAAATGCTGATTCCAGCTTCATTAGCATGAGATTCTCTCCAGCGCACACAGGCCGTCAGTAAATGGGGCTAGCTCTGGGTATGAGCGAAGTAAGCAGCTGTGTTTTGACCCATCTGTAAAAAAAAAAAAAAAAAAAAAAGCTAACATGACCTAAGCATGTCTGGCTAAAGGGTGCTTTCGCACTTGGTGTTTATTTATTTATTTATTTATTCGGGGGGGGGGGGGGGGGGCGTGTTGCCCAGAGCACCTGTTGTGCTAACATGATCGAAAAAAGCGCCTCACGCAACCTTTGTCACACAAAGTCACACAACATGTAACGCTCTTTCTAGTCTTAGCGAATAGTTGTCGAACTAATTACCCTAGCTGAATATCTAGACTAGATTTTTTTTTTTTTTAATTATCACTAATGAAGGTGAAATAGTGATTGTTTTATCTCTGGAGATGAAATGAGCAATTGTTAGCTTCTCAGCTAGAATGAAACAATATTAAAGGGTGAGCTAACTAGCATAGATAGCTAGCTAACTGACTAGCAACATACACCGGGTGCCTGTCTAACTAGCTAAATGTAACAATGGCTATGAATTCAGATGAAATCTTCCTCTCTATGATTCTTTAGACAAAAGAACCATGTTTAACGAGTACATTTTCATCCCTTCACACTCCTCAGCTTACCTTATTTTCACTTTTTGGTTTGTTTAATTATGTGCGGAATGAGTGAGCATGTTGTTCGTCTTCTCTGTAGCTTTGAGCTACTTGCATAACTTGCCTATATGATGCCACAGCCGTCCCCAAAAATAGACAAGTCGTGCTACGTTTTTTGTTAAATTGCATTGGCAGTGAAATATTTTTCATTTAACATCTCCTTGTATTCGCTCACTAACAAAACAAATTGTTTTTAGATAGCTCGCTTGCCGTCCAGTTTGCGAACTGATTGGTTGTGGGAAAAAAAATTTCATACTTTTGTATGAAATTTTTACATACTTTGAAAATATGCAGCTCTGCTGTGACCAAAACATGCCGCAAGCTTTTTTTGGCAACATTCCACTCACCTTGCATCCACTTCCGATAGGATTATATGTAAAGTATGGTCTAGCTTTTGAAAAGATTGCCCGTGCCAAAGATAACTTCTGCTCTGGGATTGAATGAAATATTGAATAACTCCTTTGCTTTAACCACCACATTAATGTACGGAAGTTATATCCGTAGCTTATTTGTCTATTTCTTGTCCATTTATTGTGGACTCTTTATTTATGTTGTTGCTAATGGAAAAACGGTTTCAGTACCGTGACAGTCTCGGATCAGAATCCGGACCCCCAAAAGACTAAGGCCGGCCCAGTGCACATTTATTGAGGGCAGCACACTCAACAATCTGAAGCCTAACATTGTTGACATGCTCAGCTTCACTGGGAGACGACTTTTGCTGATGGAGAGAAAAAAATCTCAACATGACGTTCGTCCTCTGTGTCTCATGGAAGTAGGTTACTCAACAAAAGTGCACTCTGATTTTGCTCTAATTTACACAGTGGCTTCAAAAGCTACTCAGGAAAGCTGAGCGTTTAGATGGATATTACAAAGTGAAGGTCCTGATGTATCTGAGCTTTATTAGTGGTTGTACTGCTATATCTAGCATTCCCATATTACAGCCCATCAAAGTAGAAAAAAGCCAGAAGGGACTTCAGTATTGCACATGTAGACATCTTGTTTGGCTTTGCCTCCTAATATGCTTCTCTGAACAGTGGCTTGAACATATGGACTCGCAAAATGTTTACACAGCTAGCCCTGGCTTTGACTTTGCCAGGCCACTATGCAGCCCACATTGTTGTGTCTCCGGATTATTATCCCCTGCTTATGTTTACTCACAGATTTGGGCTTGTGTTAAGAGTATCTTTTTTTTCTCTGTTCTTGCCAGACGTGTTGTTAAACTTTCAGACTGGATGTTTTGCACACGTCTGTGTTTACGAATGCAGAAGCGTAAGCATTTCCAAACTTCTCATGAGGTAGTGAACAATGGCAGCAATGATTTAAATATTTTTTGTAAATTTGAGGCAAAAACTGAGCCAAAGGACCGAAAAGCCATGCATTTTGAATATTCAGACTGAGGAAATGTCTTAAAGTAGTTATTTATCAGTCCGTACAGGATTTCGCAGAGGTTTTTGTGATTGTTGCGCTGCTTTTTTTCGCTGAAAAGTACTTGAATTGGCAAAATTGTAATTGCACGGTCTTTCGCAGTGATGTTTGTCGGTAAATGAGACCTTTTATGGTAAATGGTCTGCACTTATATAGCGCTTTTTTAACCTTGGTTTAACTGGTTCTCATTCACCCATTCACACTCACACCAATGGTAGCAGAGCTGCCACGCAAGGCGCTAACTTGCCATCAAGACCAACTTGGGGTTCAGTGTCTTGCCCAAGGAGACTTCGGTATGTGGAGTCACGTGGGCCGAGAATCGAACCGCCAACCCTACGATTAGTACACAACCCGCTCTACCACCTGAGCCACAGCCGCTCAATCTGTCTTATGTTTGGATGCATGGCTCGAAGAGGGCTTTGGCTTAATGCATGTTGTGACGATGTCTCGGTGCAAATCTGCGGAAAATCTGCGGCAATTTTGAAAAGTTGCACGCCCCTGCAAATACTGCGGAGTTTGCTTGATTTTTTTAAATTAATTTTGTCCGAATGCAAAATCTTGGAGGAATTGATTTATATAATTGTCATTTATTTCGTGCCGGACTCAGGGTTCGCAGGTGCTCGGGTGATTTTTGCGATTTCTGTCACTAGCTGCGTTTACATGGACAACAATAATCCACTCTTAATCCGATTAAGACCATACTCTAATTAAGAAACTACCATGTAAACAGCAATTTTTACTTACCTTAATCTAATTAAGGTCATAATCGAAGTAAGCAATAATCTAATTAAGACAGGTGGAGTACTCCTGTTTTAGTCGCATTATGGACGTGTAGTAGTGACATGTAAACACCTTAATCACATTATGAACGTCGTACGCAGTTTTACGTTTTACGGCGAACAAGAGAGTTCGGCTGTGTCCCAAATCGCATACTTTCCTACTATAGGCCTGTAGTGTATCTCGGCTACTATATAGACGGTAACTACGCGATTTGGGACACACCCACCGCTTCAAGCAGTTGTCTATTAGCACGTAGCATTAGTATGACAAATAATTAACTGCACTTAAAGCGTTCGTCAAAAAAATAAATAAAAACACCCAAAACTGTACACGGTACCATAACGAAGACGACTGTATGTTGATGCGTGAAATTCTGGAGGGAACGTCGGACGGCGTGGCGCGGTGACGTAATGACGCGGGCTGTTAATCTAATTATGTTCTAAAACATGTAAAACGGGAACATGACAGGAGTATTCTAAAAGCGACTCATGTAAACACCTTAATCACATTATTATCTTACTCAGAGTAAGGTCAATAATTAGATTACTGCTGTCCATGTAAACGTAGTCACTGTCTCTGTCACCGTTTTCTCTCAGTGTAATCCTGATTAATGAATGAAATGATATTACGAGTACACTTTCAACCCTACACATCCCTCAGACAGTGTTTTTTTGTTGCTTTTTGGTTTGTTTAATTATATGCAGAGTGAAACCAGACCATACTAAACTGCAACACACCCCCCGCCCCCGACCCCCCAAAATCTATTATATCAATATATTATGTGAGTATATAATTGCTGCCCAAATATGCTGTCTATTTTTCTTTGAACTGCCTTTCAATTAGAAGGCAGAAGTGTATAACTAGTTATCAGTTCACGCCTAGTTTTTGACTGGATTGAGTCCTAAATGCTCAGATGCCTGCAGTGACTTGGGCTTTGCTATGATTTTCCTTGACTGGCTGTCCTCTACATTCGAATCAGTCCAGAATGCCCAGAAGGCCAAAGCGGCCCTCAACGGAGCCGACATATACGCCGGCTGCTGCACACTGAAAATCGAGTACGCTCGGGTAAATCTGCAGCGCTCACACACACACACACATACTCCTGCACACACTTACACACAGTCACACACATACACACACCCACCGGTGGAGCCTAACACACATGCACTGCCGCTGTGCTTTCTCTCTCCCTCCCTCATTTTAGCCCTCACGCCTCAACGTCATCAGAAACGACAACGACAGTTGGGACTACACCAAACCCTTTTTGGTCAGACGAGGTAAGAGACTGGTCTGGGAGTGTGTGTACGTGTGCGTGGGTGTAAATGCATGGCGATCTTTGCTTATGGACACTTTTTTCCCTCATCTACATTATGTCTTGTTCATGTTTGTGTATGCATTTGTATTCTGAAATTTCTTTCAAACTTGTCATTCTTTCGCTGGGGCTATGAAAGGCATGAGAGCCAAATTTGCCAAAAAATGCTGTGTGGTCCACAATGACATCCTTTCAGCTGGAAGCGCATTTACATTTATATTTATTCCCTTTGGGAGATGCTTTAATGCGAGGCAACTTCCAAGTGAGGCAGAATACAAACCAAGCATCTATATGCTAAATGGGCTGACAATGATACAAGAACTGCAGAGCAAAATATCCACCAGTTGATCAAACGCTCATAGGAGATACAGTGAGAGTCACAAATACATGGACAGGAGTGAAAAAAAGATTCCTTGGATTCCATAGATTCATGCTAGTCGAAACGTACCAGGACGATTTGCAAGTGGTTCAGAATTAGATCTGTCCTGATCCTCTTTAGTTGGAACAACTGTTTGGAAAGCCAATGAGAATCCTTATACAACAGGCCAAAAAGCTTGCCTAATCATAACATTAGCTGCTAGGCTATCGACGTCCATTCGTTCATTCATGTCCAGTTACCACTTTATCCGGGATAGGATGTGGAATCTATTTCCTAGAAACTCTTGGCATGAGGAGGGAATATAGTGCTTCAGCCGCTCCGAAAAGGCATTCGTTTTCAGACCTGGAAAGCTTTCACATTTCAAGAAAGTGTGAATGGAGAAAGTATGAATACTTGTTTGGCAAAGGAAGACTCATGACACTGAATTTGTGATGCAGTTAATGATCTTTAAAAATACCAAGAAAAACAAACATAGAATGTCTGGACATGTCTTGAAAAGGTCAAAACGTGCAAGAACCGTGGGTAGTTGAGCTGTGAATTGCCAAGTGCCTGCAGGAGGAGCTGGGTCATTTTATCTCGATATTATAAAGATAAAATCTGTAAGATCAGGTGATCACCTGAATATAACACACTCTGAAGGTTAGCTGGTCCGACCTTGGTTGTAGCAAGAAAAAGGAGTAAAGCTTGACAGTGATGTAGTATTGAGTCGAAGGAATTGCTGGCACGAAAAGCTTTGTCCCTTGCAGCTTGAGCTGGAGATGGCAATCCTTCATCTAGGTTGAGATTTCTATGAGGCATGCTGTCCTACTTGAAGAAGGACAGGTCGAGTAGACCTTCAGCATAGCCTGCAGAAGAGGATTATTCCTTTCTTTGTCCTCCTTTACTTCTTTCCTTCTTTTGTGGCCTTTAAGACTCTAGATTACACAACTAGAAAACAGTATCCAAAGGTTCCCCATGATACCATAAAACATTTAACTGGTGCTAACTCTCAGTTGTAGATTCTATACAGTACTTTTAAGCATTTCCCCAGAGGAACTAACCTAAAACTGATGCTAACTCTCTGTTCTAGGCTTCTACATAGTATTTTTAAGGGTTACCCCAGAAAAAGAAACAGAAAAACCTTTTAAGGTGTACACCCCCTGTTTTAGACTTCTACATAGCGCCTTTAAGCATTCCCCCAGAGAAACAAACTATAAAACCTTTAATGGTGCTAAGCCCCTGTTATAAGCTTTTACATAATACCTTTAAGAGTTTCCCCCTGAGGAACAAACTAAAAAACCTTTAAGGGTGCTAACCCTCTGTTGTAGACTTCCACGTAGAATCTTTAAGAGTTTCCCCCTGATTAACAAAACAAAAAACCCTTAACTGGTGCTAGCTCTCTGTTGTAGACTTTTACATAGTACCTTTAAGGGTTACCCAAGAGGAACAAACCAAAAAAAACTCTTAACTAGTTCTAAGTCTCTGTTCTAGACTTCTACATAGTACCTTTAAGGGTTACCCAAGAGGAACAAACCAAAAAACAACCTCTTAACTTGTTCTAAGTCTCTGTTCTAGACTTCTACATAGTACCTTTAAGGGTTACCCAAGAGGAACAAACCAAAAAAAAAACTCTTAACTAGTTCTAAGTCTCTGTTCTAGACTTCTACATAGTACCTTTAAGGGTTACCCAAGAGGAACAAACCAAAAAACAACCTCTTAACTTGTTCTAAGTCTCTGTTCTAGACTTCTACATAGTACCTTTAAGGGTTACCCAAGAGGAACAAACCAAAAAAAAACTCTTAACTAGTTCTAAGTCTCTGTTCTAGACTTCTACATAGTACCTTTAAGGGTTACCCAAGAGGAACAAACCAAAAAAAACTCTTAACTAGTTCTAAGTCTCTGTTCTAGACTTCTACATAGTACCTTTAAGGGTTACCCAAGAGGAACAAACCAAAAAAAAACTCTTAACTAGTTCTAAGTCTCTGTTCTAAACTTCTACATAGTACCTTTAAGGGTTACCCAAGAGGAACAAACCAAAAAAAAAAAACCTTACTTAACTGATGCTAACCATCTGTTCTAGAATTTTACATCGCACTTTTAAGGGTTACCCCAGATAAAGACACCGAAAAACATTTAAAGGTGCTAACCCTGCGCTGTAGACTTCGACAGACTATCTTTAAGAGTCCCTCAGAGGAACAAACCTAAAATGCTTGATGGGATCTTTTCATGTAAGAGTGTGGGTCTCATGTCAACATACATTCTTATTAAAAAGGGTTCCTCAGGAGGTTTGTTGGATAGTAAAATGTCATTAGCTATCTATATTGGATATTGGTTCTACTCAGACCTCTCTCTCGTAGGGTAACTCTGTTGTAGGGATCCTTAATGGTTCTATATTGGATAATTTTTCTAGCTAATTACCACCACTTCAGTGGCACACCATGGCAAATTGCTCCAGGTCAAAACTCAGTAGTCTACTTAGATATAGTGAAGGACGAGACACTCTTTCTTGGACAACAGTGTAGATATTCTGGGTAGAAAAGACTGGTTTGGAAGAGGACTGTTTTTTTTTTTTTTTGGAGGCTTGTGACACTACCGATCATCTATGTGCAATGCCTCATTGACTATTTTACCTCAACTGGTTTTACACCAGTCCACGGCTTCATGTACCTGAGACATGTCAGGTATATGAAGATACATGTGATACAATATCATGTGATACAATAACATACACTCTTAAATGCATGGTCATTTGCCGCCATATAACCGATGAAGTTCCATGAAAAAGCTGCAAAAAATCTACACATACTCCTAGGAGATATTCAGCATGACCTAGCTGAGTGACCTGCCATCACAGATACTCATAAAAGCCCCCAAAAGCACACTGCTGGCAGTCCATCAAGGTCTTTACATTACTATTCGATCCTGGCTCATGGTATCAGAAGGCTGTGCGAAAGTAATGGAAACCTGAAAGTGAATGGAAGAAAAGAACACATCACTGAAAGATCAAAAAGGATGGAGGAAGCGTGGTGAGTGGGTAAAGAGGAGGAGGTGCGGCAGTCTTGGAAACAGCAGAAATACATTGCAAGGGCATAACACCATGCGATTAGGCAGCTTATGGTTGGCCTGGATCACAGAAGCACTGCTGCTGCTGCCTGTTCTCTCCACAAATAGAGGATAAACAGTGTTATCACTAGAGAGCCGGCGATGTTTAGCAATCGATTGGAGTCTTCTCGATGGGATTCAAAGGTCTGTTTGACTTTGTCCATGGCGCAGATCCCTCAGCGGTGCGCTACGTGCACGTTATCAGCCTCCGTTGTTTTGTTATTGAGGTGCAGAGGGGATGCTGGAATTTGAATGGTAATTGAATCGTGGACTGCAGAAATAAATAAAATCGTATTAATGGAGCTGCCAGCAATAAAAGGAATGTTTCTCTCTGTCTCATTCATTCCCTCCCTTGCTGGTCTTTCTCCACCGGGGCTCAAGTATTTCAGTCGGCACTTTGTCAAATTACAAACATCAAGAAGGTGTACAAGAAATGCTCCTCAGAGGTCTGAACATAATGGAGTCCGTCTGGCCAAAGCATCAAGAAAAATGAATGCCGAAGCAATTTCAAAAAAAAAAATTTGTTGTTGTTTAGGGAGGTAACTTCATTTCCGCAGTTTTAACACAGCCAACCTGGCAACGTATTGATTATATTTCAAATCAGTGAGTCCTTTTAGAGATTTTTTTGTTCTGCACCCATCTAACTACTCCCCAACAACAAGGTCACCTGGAGCTTGAGCAGATTCAGGGCTGAGGTAACACAGATTTAATGGTGCTTTTGGGATAGTAAGACAGCCCAATCGTTAAATGAGCTCTTGAGACAGTACCTGTGAAAAATTGACACTGGAATGAAAATAAGAACAGAAATAAGGATATCCAAGACAAGTAGAACAGGACCTTGAGATTTGCCATGTGAAGGTCATCTTGAGTCCTAATAGCCCCCCCCTTGTGTGTGGAAAACAGAGTGCAGCAATGCCTGCAAATTCCCACCGCTAACCGCCCATTTTGTAGCAATTAGCATCACTCTGCATGACTTCTCCCTGTAGGCCTCCAAAGCTAAGCAGAGAGAGAACAGAAAGAAAAAGAAGGAGAGAAAGGAAAGGTAGACGGCGCGTTCTGCTCTGTTCTCCTTTCAGTCTGACAGTTTTGAGAAAGACTTTGTTCCTTCGCTTGCTTTTAAGTGGTGTAACAATGGCTGGCACATTGCATCGGTGCGGAAATCCGCCTCAGGTTTGCCGTTTTCTTCTTCTGTGAAAATCTCAAGACGGCAGTCGTGATCGTAAATAACAAGACACCATCTTCCTCCGTTTGTGAAACTAACTTTCAAAATTCATGCTTAATTGAAGTATAGAAATTCATGTTTCTCAAGGACTTTATCAACTTTAGCAACCTGGTTTCCTCCATCCTGCTGTTTGTTTTCACTTGGATGTTATACTGTTGGATGTGAATGTTGTGCTCATTGTGCTGTCGTGTGCGTTGCGCAGGCACACTTCGACAAACTTAATTGAAGGAACAGGGGTTTTTTTTCAGCATTGTTCACTGTGCACAGTTGGGTTCTTTTTACTCCATGAATATTTCTATTGCTGGATCACAGCTGGATTTATATATATATATATATATATATATATATATATATATATATATATATATATACAAACATTTTCCCCATATTTTCACTTTGGGTTGTCCTTTTTGCTGATGCAATATCCTGTCTTGTGGCCTGGGCTGATTTGAAGACATGACTGTAAAAAAAACAAAACCTGTTCGTTATGGACAGCTCCAGGACACTTTTAAAAGAAAGTAGCCATTACAACTGTCCAAGGTCCTGCATTTTGCCTTCTTGTCCTTCTACTTTGTCTCTTGTTTCTTCTCTAACTCATAATAACTCTTAATTTGATATCAAGTCACTTTTTACTGCCATTGAGCTTAAAAAAATCTTTGTAGAATTTTAGAATTGCTATGAAACGTCCAAAATATACAGGGTGTCCCAAAAGTCTCCCTGCATAGGAGAGTATATTTGCAAGCGCCACGTTGGTTGTGCCTTCGTAAGTGGATCTTCTTCTCGGTCGGTCCGCAACACTTCCAGTCTTTTGGAATTTGTTAATAAGTTTGGCAACAGCGTTGTGTGTGATGTGCTTGCCATGTTTCCTGTTAAAGTCCATCGCAGCCTTCGTCCCGATCCAGCCATGAGAATGATTTCAGTACATTCTTCTTTTGTCAAGGGAATTCTTAAGTGAAATATATATGTGTATATAAAAGCTATATATATATATATATATATATATATATATATATATATATATATATATATATATATATATATGAATTCAAGTCCTGCAGTGAAAATCTTGATAGAAATGCTAACATAGCCTCTGTGTTCTCAGAAACATACTATGACTGAATGTAGATATTATTTGCAGGATGGCTTTGATAATCTCTATCCATGTACAGACATTCTATGTGGGAAAGAGGAACCCTGTAATTCGAATCCCGTACCAGACTGTAAAGGCTCTTCCAAATTTCAAAATAAAAGTGTAGCTCAATAATTTTTTTTTGTATAGCGCTTTTATGTATGTGTATATATATATATATATATATATATATATATATATATATATATATACATACACACACAGAAATCTGACTGTGGATGTAGAACACAGCTTGTCATGTTGGTGAGAAACTGGAAAGAGCAAACTCTTCTGTCGTGAAGACCTTCCTGTGGTGGAAAACTTGACTGTTACAAAGCACTGGCACTGGAGATTCCTTCCCTAAATGCGAAATAAACGTCTTCTTACAGAAAGCTTCACCATATCAACAATATCAGAAAATGAATCAACACCTTCTGACCAATCGGATTCGAGAATTCAACAGCACTGTGGTATACAAATGAATACAGTTATACAGGAGTAGAAGAGTAAAGTCATGGAATCTCATCTACTATTTCTGTTCTCTTTATCATAACTGATTTGTGTCATGTACTTGGCTTTGTTACTGTTTAAAGACCAAAGCTAGGTTGTTAGTATCGCACCTTTCAAAATAGACTTCTGTCTCTTGTCTGTACTTGTTTTCATCCTCTGCGGTGATAAAATTCGATTACTGTCATGTCGTCAACAAATTAGATTAGAATCCTTATGTGCATGACAATAATAACAATAACAGAAAGCAGACCCAAAATACATCCCTGAGGTGTACCTATGCTCACTACTTGTGTAGTAAACGTAGCATTATCGACTCTCTCTATCATTAGCTCAGTAAGAAGCCATTCCCATTTTAAGCTCGTAAATGTCTTGTTAATGAGTTTGCTAGGTGGAACAGATGTGGGAGGAAAGAAAACAGCAAGACTGCAAATAATATCCTAGGAACAAGGAACATGAAAATAAAGTCATGATCTCAGTATTATAAGGTTCTGTCTGGCATTTTTGGGAATACAATTTCCTCCTTTGGGTTTTTTTCTTTTTTCCTGGTTTTATCTGGATAAATTTGGTTTGATAATGTTCTATCTACCAGCCAATCATCATCCAGGATGAACATAGGATAAAAGCAACATAGGTGACCTTGACCAATCAATATTCACATTGTGTTTACGATTTGAATGAAAAGAACAAAATTAAAGCCTCAGTACAAGTAAAAAAAACCAAACAAACAAAAAAGTTTTAGTTGTAGATGTACATATGATCCAGGACAGAAGTAAATGTATAAAACAGGTAAAGTGCAGGTTTTATGGTATTATTATTATTATTATTATTATTATTATTATTATTATTATTATTATTATATTGTGGCTGACATCAGATAGCATTAGCATGAAATAATAAACCGAATAAATTGAACATTGACTATGTTTACATGCACATCGATATTCTGATATTGATCAGAATTTGGTAATATTCTAATTAGTACTGAGTAGAGATCGACCGATAATCGGTTCTACCGATATTTTCCCCGATGTGTAAGCATTTTTCCATAATCGGTTATCGGTTTTGTAATATCGGATCCACCGTTAAATGGTGCCAAATGGCGTTTTGAGAATTGCGCACTCGACAACGGTGTGCACAGGTAAAGTATACTTACTTTGCTTTCATCAATAAACTTTATTTAACATAACAGCCATTCGGGTACAAATTAGATGTGTTACATAAACACTCGATATGTAGTTTAAGCAGCTTGGTGTTAAGAAATAGAGACAAACTCACGGAGTCACGTAATCTGTTTACCTCATCGAAGCTTTTATTATAAAAAAAAGACACTTTAGTAACAGTGCACTTTATTTTTTTTTAGTTTGTTTGCACGCTTTCAGATCCCTCTGTTTATGGGTGTATAAACAACAAGAGTTTGGTTTTGTATACAAGGAGGATGTGAAATTGACTAAACTGTTATAAATAAAACCGTTTGTTCAGTTCAGTGGTATTGTCACCATCCTGTCAAAACCAGAAGTAAAACAACAAATAAATATCGTTTCTGCGTATCGGTTATAACATAAATATGCAAATAACCGGTATCGGTTATAAAAAATCAATATCGGTTGATCTGTAGTACTGATTCACATAAACGCCACAATCTGATTGCCCGACTCAGATTAAGACAATATTCGGATTCCCCAAATTCTGATTTCCACTCCTGGAATGTGGAAATTTGTTGCATGTAAACACCTTATTCAGAAAATCTACTGTAAGGAGATATATGCGCATGATCAGTCCACTGGGAATTGTGGGTGCTAACAGATGCTTAGCTGTAGGCTAGGTATTTAAGAATGGCAACTCATGCATACCTACAACAACCATGTATACATGAATATTCCGACGCCTGTACACATATAAACATCGTATTCGGAATATGGCTGCAACCCGAATATAGACCTTCAATGGAATTTGATCTGCATGTAAACGTAGTCATTGTTCACAGTGTTAACATGTGCCAAGACGCGTTTGTGTGATTGCACAGAAGCGAATGAACGTTCTACTGGATTCTAACACTGTTAAATGTTTTACAATGGTGAAATGTCTAGTTGTTTAGGAACAGCTTCAGGTTTTAAAAAGTCTTGAATTCTTGAAACGCATATATGATTATAATGTGGTCTTAATTGGCTGAAAATGTCTTTCTCTACGGAGTTTATGATCAATTCTTTTGTTATTTAATGAGCTTAAAAGATGAATAGGAAACAATGGGGTGGAACCTTGTAAAACCGAATGGTATTTGATCTTACGGAATAAGTTATAAGGTTCTGTGTTTGGCCAGTGTTCAAAATTTCACTTTCAGTTGTCCCATCATTTTGATAATGTAAACTTGAAGAAACCTTAAAGTTTAGGCCTTGCTGTCAATGTAGATTCTAGAGATACAGTACTGTGCAGACGTCTTATGCACGTACAGAGGAATGCGGTAAAGTGAAGACGACGTCAAAAATAATGAAATCAAATCTTTCTACTTCAAAGAAAAATACTGCAACGTGCAATAAACTGTAATAAATGAAACAAAGTCAATATTTGTTGCGACGGCCTTTTGCGCTTTTTTTTCTCCTTAAATTGTAGGTGCAGTTTGCGCAGTTTTATGAAGTAAATTAGCTGGTAACTTTTACTGAACGTCTTGGAGAACCTGCCACAGAACTTCTGGAGACGTTGACCGTTGCCCTTTTTTTTTAAGTCTGAAAAGTGGACTATTATGTAATATGTGGTCTATTACGTAAGAGTCCTTTACTGGCAAACAAACATTTTTCTGTAACGTTATTTTGTGAAAAAGTAATGTTTGGAAATATTAAAATGTCTTTTTTTTTTTTACTGAATCAGTAATGCAGAACTCATAAGATAATCATCTAAACAATAGGATGCCTAAGATTTTTCCACAGTACCGTATATGGATATACTTTTCGTCCCAGTCCGTACCTTATAATACTAACATCAAGAAGGGTGCTCTTTTTTTTTAACATTAAAGTAGTAACCAATTATATGATCAGCTCGGCTAAAGGAATGGATCTCTTTCACGTTTGTGCCCCTTCACCTCATTCTGCGCTGCAGTTACACACCCACTGCCATTTCACAGCTTATCACACTTCTATCTATGCATGGTTTATCTATTTGTGATGATTGTGTGTGTGTGTGTGTGTGTGTGTGTGTGTGGTTTGTTTAGACTCTTTAGCACTTTCACACCCACATTGTGCTTCTTCTCTGGATATGTGCTCTGATTACAGAACGTGGTAAAGGTAGACAGAGGCAGGCCATCCTGGGGGAGCATCCGTCCTCGTACAGCGACAACGGTTACGGTCAGTCTCCATCACTCTGTCTCGTCTTGTCTTGTCTTTTTTTTTTTTTTTTTTTTCCCCGCCCGTCGCTCTGCAGCTGTTTCTCAGTTCGAGTGATTAAGCTTTCTCGCCCTCCGTCATGCAGATAAGTAGGAGGTAGACGAGAAGGATGTAGGCAGGGAGGGAGAGATGGAGGAGAGAAATGACATGTTGAGAGAGGGAGGGGGAATGAGATAGTGTTCTGCTAAGCACGGTGTAATTAGCAGGACCTGCAAGGGAACCGGAGCGCATCAGACTAGAAAATAGTGTGTAATTTCTCTTGCTCGTTCTTTCTTTTTTCGTTTCTGAAGCATTGCACCAGAATCTTAACAGCTGCCTTCTGCGACTGACAGCTCTTCCCTTCTCTCTACCCCCCCCCCAATGGGTATCCAGGGTCACACTGCCCCCTGCTGCCTCTGCCCAGTAACACCAGGTTTAAGAGGAGTTCCCACGAGGTGCCCGACGTTGTGGCGTACCCTCTGCCCCAGACCTCCTCCTACGTCGGCCACTCCTCCAGCTCTGTTGCCATGGTGAGCGGCCTGCATCCCACCAAGATGAACTGCACCCGCATCTTCAACCTCTTTTGTCTCTATGGTAACATTGAGAAGGTGAGTGGGCCATGAGAGGAACAGTGCTGCAATGTTTTGTCACTCCCGACTTTTCCCTAACGGAATTCAAGCTAAAATATGCACTAAGCACGAGTACCTATAAGCAATAAGCTATGAAAAGCAGCAGCTCTGTGCGTTGCTGAAAATGTGGTCCACGTTCTCTTACAGGTGAAATTCATGAAGAGCGTGCCTGGAACGGCCCTGGTCGAGATGGGCGACGAGTATGCAGTCGACCGTGCCATCACACATCTTAACAGTATCAAAGTCTTCAGCAAGAGGCTTAACGTATGGTATGGATGCCCTTCTTTTACTAATCACACAAGCTCTCTAAGTGTGCAGTGTTTAGTATCTTTGAATCGAACCCTTATGTGACCCCTTAGTGTGGGAATCATCCCAAGAGTATGTGTCGATTGATGTGCGAAAGTGATTCCACTCAGCTGCAGGAAGTGAACTATTTGTTGAGGCGGGCAGCTAAACTATGCCAAAAGATGGAGCTGTAGCTCTGCAGGAATGTCATGTGTTCGGGATATTTGGGTCAATAAAGTACCGTAAACGATGGATGCGCAACTAAACGTAAAAAATAAAATACATAAATAACCTAGTGATTTTGGGAATATCTATGCGCTCTTGTTTTTGATTTTTTTCCTATTGCTGTATAGCTGTATAGAAGTTTTATTTCTGAGCATGTCGTCTAAATGCCCCTTTGTATTTTTTTGACGATCCCACAGCCATCTGTGGCCGGGAGACAAGAGAGCAAACTTGGCCGTGCTCTCAGGGTGGGAGGGATGGTATACTCTCTCCCCCGTCAATCACAGCGACACTAGCCAATCACTAGCCAACAAATCATTCGCAATGTGAAATCAAATCAAACGAATCAACTTTGCGTATCAGTTTTGCTCTGATCTGGACTTGCATCCAACAGGCTAGTAGGTGTGGAAGCACTCTTGGTTAAACCAAAAGCCCGGGCTTGAGCTAAACCAAACGAACGCAATTATGTATGCGTATTTTTAGTCTAATTTGAACAAATTACATTATGCTAATTGCATGACTATGAATTTTCACTCTACATTAAAAAAAAAAAAAAACCAATATCCTATTAGGTTCAGGCATATTTGTATTATTCATGAGATGTTTTAAAATCATGCCTAAATCATCGTAGTGTGCCTTTTTCTGCTTGTGCATCCCACAGTTGGTTTTGCCAGACTCCCCTCACTAGTTATTAATATTCATAAAGCAGACCCCTGCTCTGCTCATTAATATTCATTAGATCGCTAATAGCCTTCTTAACGAACGGAGGAAGCATTCGGCATGCCAGCACACGCAGAAGTCGATGTTTTGTAATCTGAACAGAAATGTGCAGATTTCATTTTTAGTGTCTTACAACCCCGAGATAAATCTGCTTACCGTTGCAGCGGCGTGTGTGTTTTGTGAGCTGTGACCTATGAGAAGTTAGAGAGCAGTCGGAGGTTTGCTGGAAAAAAAAAAAAAAATTTAATTACCCAGACGTTATGAAACGGGAACAAACAGAAACGTCTCATTTCTCCAGACTCTTGTCAATAGTCACGTTGAATTCTTTCTTCTTCTTTTTTTTTTTTTTTTTCACGAACAATAGAGTTGTGTATATCATCCCAAGTGCGGTAAAAAGTGAAAATAGTGCACCACCGGCTGTTTCATTATATAATGGTAGTATCAGGTCTGAGACGCAGCTGGTGTGTGTGTTGGTTGCGCGGTATGTTGATTGGCCCCCGTGGACCATAGCGAGCTATTAAAACATGTCCCTTGTGTGAAGTAGATAAAGCCCATGGTTGCTAACGGTGTGTAAAAATTGAGCTTATGCCACCACATAAATGAAGAAACCAGTGCACAGTAGGTAAAGATTACACATTTTCTCAGAGTTGCTGCAACTCCTTGCCCTATGTTCACATTAGCGAGCAACACGCTACTTGCAAGACATCGTTTGTCTAAGTTAGTTCCACTAACTTTACATGCTAGGCTTCATGCTAGCTTCATTGGCATATTAGCAAAGCAAGCTAACTGTACTAGCTAAGTACGCTAACCAGACGCACCAGCGACCTCTTCCGCTTCCTTCTAAGCTTTGTTTTTCTTCCTAATGTCTCTATACATGATAAATAAAAGGATGATTGACGGATATGGATATGATACGATGTGATATGATATGATATGATGATAAAGGCCAAATGGTAAATGGGAACAAAACGTTGTGAGCAGGGAACTGAAGAAATGTCAGACCACACACGCCATAGAATTGGTCTAAGGAATTATTCGAACCAGTTTTCTGGATTTGTCCCTTCGCTACGTCATACGTATTTCGCAGTATCACACACATACATAGAAAATGAACAGTCGCATGTTGCTTTAAAAAAAAAAAAAAAGGAAATAATTCATTTCCACATTATAGGGCTTTTAGTCATGTGTTACTGTTTGAACGATGAAGCTTTTCCTACGTTAAGAACTACATTACACAAACCAGCATTTAAGCGCTCTTCATCTAGTGTCTGACAGTTAAAGAATTCGCCGCCTCGTTTTTTTCTTTTCTTTTTTCCCTCATCGTATTTTCCTCGAGAGCCCTTGAGGGATGAAGCGACGTCTCGTTGAATCGACCTACTTCATCCATCAGGATAATTTGCTGATGTAGGAGCAGATTGACTGAAGAGTAAGTGTAGCATGCGAGCGCTAACCTTTCATTTCATTAACATAACATAACATAACATCATAACATAACCGCTTGTTTCTTCCAAAACCGAAAAAGCTGCTGATCCTCCGGCTGGTAAAGCATGGGCATGTACAGAACTGGAGAAGGTGCCAAAGATGCCTTCGTGCAACAGTGATTTTTAAGCTGCTGTGTGCATTTACGTACTATGAGCCGTGCTTCTCTGCCTCTGCGCTGCCAAACTGGCGAGGATTTATGCTGAGGATGAGCAGTAACCATTTTTAACGAGCTGAAAAATGCACTAGCAGCTGAAGGTCGTGCTGTTTATAATAAGATATAGCGCTCACTGTTGTCTGACTTTTTTCTCTTTCTAGCCGGGAGCCACGTCTCCTTTCGTTGCCTGCGTCGTCGTTTCTAGAAAAAAAAACATCGAAGGGCTTATTTCAGTGCTCTAAATCTGTCTTTCCTGACTGATGCCCCTTTCACTTCTGAAGGATGATAATCACTTTCTCTCTTTTGTGTCTCTGCTCCAGCATTTTGTTTGCCTCGGTTTGTTTCTTGTCCTCCTTTGATCGAAACGTCTGTCATTTTCTGTCTTACCATCCCCTGCTTAATTCTTCTCTCTCTGTTTCGTTCTCTCGCTCTCTCTCTCTCTCTCTCTCTCTCTTTCTCTCTCTCTATGCAGCGTGTCCAAGCAGCATGCAGTCATCCCCAGCCAGGTCTTTGAGCTGGAGGACGGTTCGAGCAGCTACAAAGACTTCGCTATGACTCGCAACAACCGCTTCACCAGCGCTGGGCAGGCATCCAAAAACATCATCCAACCTCCTTCATGCGTGCTGCACTTCTACAACGTCCCTCCATCCATCTCTGAGGACGACCTGCAGAGGGTTAGTGCTGTTAGAGTATAGAACGCAGGAGTAAAGCGGCGATGGTATTAAAAAAGAGCAGAGCAGAGCCGTCAGTGCAGCTGTTAGCCGGGAACGTCCACCCACACTCATTCCATGTCACCTGCTGCTGTCAGAACACACCGTCTGTTAAGTGCTGATAACATTTAGCGCTGGTCGAAATGCCAGTTGCCATGATAACCATGATAAATGAATTCCTTTCCATAAATATAGTGTATTTTAGTATATTTTATATATAAAGTGCATTACGTAGTGAATAAAACACAATGGAGTGGTGTGATGAAGCAGCCAGAAGTTGTTTTCTTCTTGCCACCATTTTCCATTATGATTATTATCAAACAGTAACATGCCATGCTTTTTATCTGATTATAGTTACATTTAATGCTGTGGACCGTCCGCTGTTATCACTTAAGTTATAGCAGATATAAACATTCCTTCTCCTTCACCACCCTATCATTTTCTTCTCTCGTTTGAAGTTAATAAAGCAAAACATGCAGCTTGTCATGTTACTGAGAAACCAGAAAATGCCTAATCCTGTCCTGAAGACTTTCCCATGTTGGAAAAGTTACACCCTTACCTCTGAGTGCTGACAGAAAATGCCCTCTCCTCACTGAAAATGTCACCATATTAACGATTACAATGTAAAAAGTCATAAAAATCTGTTCATCTGAAGCGTCCCTCATACAAGCTCTAAGGTTGTTACTATAGAAACGATAACGTATTGGAATTAGAACGAGCGCATTGATGTAAACTTGTAATTTGTCCTGTCAATGCTGCTGCTGTAGAAAATTAACCACCTTCTGACCAATCAGAATTGAGTATTTAATGGCGTTGGGTGGGGGCGCTCGGTGGATTAGTGGTTAGAACATTTGCCTCGCACCTCCAGGGTTGGGGGCTCAAATCCCACCTCCACCCACCATGCTCTCCCCGTACCTCGGGGGTTTCCTCCGGGTACTCTGGTTTCCTCCTCCAGTCCAAAAGACATGCGTTGTAGGTTGATTGGCATGTCCAAGTTTTCCGTAGTGTGTGAATGTGTGTGTAATTGTGCCCTGCGATGGGTTGGCACCCCGTCCAGGGTGTCCCCCGCCATGTGCCCCGAGTCCCCTGGGATAGGCTCCAGGCTCCTCCGCGACCCTGCATAGCATAAGCGGTACAGAAAATGGATGGATGGATGATGCAGTGGTATAAGCACATAACATAATTTACTAAAGTACACTGATTTATACATACAAAAACACATTTCCACTTGATAACACCAGACAGAGAATTTTTCATTCACAATGTAATTTGCTAAAGCTAAAAGCCATTTTGGGGGTGGAGCTTGCGTGAGCAAATGAGTACAATGGAAGGGAATGTATTACATTTGTAATAATAATAATAATAATAATAATAATAAGGTTTGGTGCTTTGTTGTTAGTCACACTAACACATTCACTATCTTAATCTTTTCCAGTTATGCACAGAGCAGGACGTGCCCGGCTTCATCAAGTTTAAAGTGTTTGATGCCAAACGTAAGTCCCTGTGTTTTCATGTTTACGTCTGTTTCTGTGTTTGTAGTGTCTGAGCAATGGTCTTTACTCAGTGCAAAGTCTAAGAAACAAAAAAATAAGCCACAAATAATGATTTTGTTAGTCCTTTATTTCATGGATGAGACACATGACTTGTAGACCTTTTTAAATCCTTCCAGCTTAATGATTAACACGTTGTAAAAATGTAGCTGCTATGGTTCACATCACTTCTCATACATTCTTCTACATTCTGTCGTTACTGGGAGGGAAAAAGGAAAATAAAAAGCTCCGCCATGCTGCTATTTTGGCAGACTCGCTTTATATTTGAATAGGACACCAGATAGTAATAGTAATAGTGTTAAATAAATACGCAGTGCAGTGGTGCAGCCATATCATATCAGCATGCGTAGCATAAACGTCATGGTCTGTAGGAAACGAAATCTGGAAACCCATCCATCATCATGTTAATTAATGATAGTACAGATATACAGATATTTTATTAAAGTACCACCCTGATAATCACTCTTCAAACAAGCATTCTCGCATAAGGTGTTGAGACAAAATTGGCTATAAGTGGAAATAACCCCTACATATGATATTTATTGTGATCTGTATATGATGTGTTTTTAAAGCGAGCTCCAAAACCATCTCCGGCCTCCTGGAATTTGACAGCAAAACCCACGCAGTGGAAGTTTTGACAGTACTGAATCATTACCAGATCAGAATACCGAGTGAGTACAGCTACGTCGCTCATTTCCTGTTGTCTTCACCTGTGAACAAATTGTGTACCACTTTTTTCTGAGCTCCTATTAGTTGGCGTTTCGAATGCTAATGTTAGCCCTTGTGCGTGTGCACTGTCCTGCCCTGTGTTTAGTAGCCAAAATTGTCCACATATGATACATTCGTTGAAAATACATTTTCATTTTGTTGAATAATTCTTAAACATTCACAATCGAATCATGCGGATTCCTGCTTTGGAAATTGGCTAGCTCATTTGCTGAGGTAAAATTTTCACAATCCATAACAAAATGCGACCACAGTGTGCTAATGTAACTAACCAAACACATTTTCACCAGGTAACACGATTATCCTGTAAATTCAGGTAGTTCTTATAGAACTAGCTAACAGAAACCCAGCTAAATGTACTTAAAATGAGCTTAAACGTAATGCTAACCTGTTTAAGTTAGCCAAGGAATGCTAACAGAAAGATAGGTAAATGTTGCTAAATGTAAGATTCGTTTATCTTAAGATTCGTGTTGTTTGTTTGTTGTTGAAGTTAACCTTAAATTGAACTTTATCATCATTAGGAACACATATTTAGCAGCAATAAAGCTTGCTGTCCTGTTTTCGCTGTGCTACAAATAGAGCTAATACAGCATTTGTAACTTTCTCTCTCATTTAAAAAAAAATAAATAAAAAATATGTAATGTTTTTTCATGTATGCAATCCAAGCCAAACTCTGCTGAAAGTGAGATTTTTAGAAGACGGGCGCTAAAAGAAGCTAAAAGTAAGAGAACCGGAAAGCCGGAAAGCACCAGACGTTTGGATTAAACAATTTACTGGAGTCGGTAATTTGGATTTGAAAGTCGTACTTATCCACGCACTGGCAGACACACACGTGCGCACACACACACACACACACACACACACACACATAAACAGACACCCCTCTTAACAGTTTTGTGTGATGTGCATCACCCTGTGCAATTAATCTTGCAACGGTAAATGTAACATGGCTCTGTGTAATCGAGTCACAGCAGGTGTTTTCTTTTTGAGCCGAGTACAAAGCAAACAGATGCCTGCCTGTTCTTTTATACTGCAGTGATTTGTTTGTGAAAGATAGTGTTGTATAAGGAAGAACATCCCATGTTAAGGGACCAAGAGTGGAAAATACATAATAAGTATTCATTGTGCTCAGCTGTGTTTTTTCCGCTTGATTCAATGCGTAGCTCTTGTCACATATATATATATATATATATATATACACATGGGCGTAACCACGTCGTGTCCCCCCCACTGTTGAGGAAATACCAATCTGTCCCCCCTAATATACAGTACAAAATATTTTCTATATGTCCCCCTTTAATGAACCCTGCCAACGGATCTGTCTTTTCCTTTTTAATGTCTATTCTTTTTTAATATATTTCCGTTTGTTAAGGAAAATCGGTGTGTGACACCCCCCCCCCCAATTGTACACGTGGTTGCGCCCATTCTCCACGCAAGTTCGTTGATATATTTTAGCCGCTCAGCCTGTAAGAAATGGAGACAGCAGCCAAGCGTAGAAAAGTGCAGCAGAACATACAAGCTTTTTTTCAGACAGTAAGTAACTAGATCCCTGAATAGTAGGTGACCTTAGCTTAGTATAGAAGGCATCATACCATGGCTTGGTTTGTTCTTAAGAACGTCAATTAACTTTTGATATTTAGACACCCACGAAGTAGGCTAGGCTAACGTCACTTCCAGTTTTTGACCATTAACGTTACATTCACCCCCCCCCCCCCCCCCCAATGGTTACACCCTTGTATATTTATTTATTTATTTTGTTTGCACCAACTGATGCTAATCTCTTTTGTTCTAGGAGAGAGCTTAAGGCCGTTATCAGTTTTATAGTAACCAGGCATTAACAGGGACGTGTAAGGTGGACGCTCCATATCACAGAATATCAGAGTGAAAATGAAAAAAACGTGTTGTTATTAAACAAGGCTGAATGTATAAACGTTGACATTTTGTGTAAGGAGATGTTTCTTTAACATGGACGGAAGGAGTCCCTAGTGTCAGTGCTACGTTACAGTCATGAGTAAAGCTGTAACTTTAAGGGCGGACGATGTTGTGCTTTGTGCTAAGCGACACCAGGAACTAACTTATCTCATGGACGTTCCACAATATTAAAATGTACGCTATATGGCCAAAAGTATGTGGTTCATGCATCTTAAAGTAAAATAAAGGAAAATAGGGGGAAAAAACAAAAGCAAACCTATTACTTCTGCTTACACATTCTGAGGTATCTGACCAGAAACGCTACAAAGGCTAGATTAGGATAAGTGGGCGGGGCTATCAGTCCTGACTGCATTGTTTCATTCATATCCCTGTAAGTGATACAAGGCGACCTTTTGTTTAGTAATTTCCCTCTCATCTCATCCTAATGGCCAGTGCTGTAATGTAGTCTGAAAGTGTAACTAGTTTTTTCTCCACCTCCATAGACGGCTCCAATCCCTACACCCTGAAGCTGTGCTTCTCCACCTCCTCCCACCTGTGAACAGGAACCGAAGATGCACACTTCACACCATCGCGCTGTTTACATTGGACGGAGACGACGGGAAGAGAAGGCTACAGAGCGTAAGGCGAGAAGAGCAGAGCGAGAGGGATGACACACGCGGTCATCGCCCTTAGCATGAGGACTTCAAGCGCAAAACACTCAAGAATCGTTTCCTCCTTCTTCTTTTTTTTTTTTTAAAGACTTTAAAGTGTTTTCTCATCACATTCTGGTACAACCAGAAATTGACCGACTTTATGATAATGATGTCATCTCACCCCATGGGCAAAAAAAAAAAAACACAAAAAAACAAAAACAAAACACGAAACGAACATGGACGCCTTTTTAATTTGTGTGTTTTCGTCTTTAACTATTCTTTGAAACGGTTCAAATAAACTGTGTGCTGCAGAGAACACATAAAAGACAATAACGGATGAATTATTGTTATGCTGACGATACTGACGTGGAGGATAGACGTATAATGAGAGGCGCGTGTTGATATAGAGAGAGACATAGAGGTATCTGGCAAATAAGGAATCTGTTCATAGACTGTAATTTAGATCCTTCTGTAACATTGTCGTGTATAGATGCCAAGGCATGAAGAATCACGAGAATTACTGGCACACATGGTGGCCTTATAAGCCGTTAGGTTGAGATTTGCAAAAATGTTTAGTTGTGTTACTAGTTTTGCTAGTCGGGATTGTGTGTTGAAGGCTTTATTAGATTTAGGCCCCTGAGAGTCTGTGCTTTAAAAGGTGATTAGAATATTATTGCTAAAATTATGGTGGTGGTTGTAGGGCACACTGTCGGTCCACAGCTAGACTTCAAAAAAATCCTGCTACGTAACCTCTTATCTGGCTGAAAAAGGATACGTGACAAATTTCATACCCATCAGACAAGGCAGCCTTTAACTCTTCCAAATGAATTATTTGAATGATGGCAATAATTAAACTACAAAATCAAAAATGTTCCCAATGCGAAGACTTGAATCTAGCTTTGGATCACAGCATGTCAGACAGAATACAAAGATCACATGTGCAGTGTTCTCAGTTTATTCTCACTTGTCCATGTGTATATTTGGCACGTCACACCATCTGCGGTTCACTGTGAGCATGTCCAGCCATTAAACACATTTGCCAGTTGACACGTGTGTCATTTATTTCCATTTATTCTACAGTGCTTTTGAGATCTCAACTCTGATTGGTCAGAAGGTGTGGCCTCATTTGGAAAGTAGTTCCGGCTGCGAGGTAAATCACAGGTTTACATTAATGCCTTCGCTGTAGTATGTTATCGTTTCTGTAGTAACGTATTCGAATATTTCCTTTTTCTACGGTCCAGTTTAAACCTGCTGCCATTTTGTAAACTTAAACATTTAATACGATTCAAATGACGCCATATGGAAATCCCAGAATCGTCGTTGGGGGGGGGGCGGGGGCAGGGGAATCAAACAAACAACCTACAGTATCTGCTATGTTGTTATTTTTGACTTAATATCTCATTAACTCATCAACTTAATGACTCGTCATTTAATATTTTGAATATTCACACTTAATATCTTATTATTTCTAGAGAGGGTGTGATTATTTTAACTCCGTATATTCGTTTTACTTAATAACGCGAACAACTAATTTGACATACGATAGCTCAAAATAATATATCGAAGTAATGGGTAATTAAGTTAAATAATGAGATATTAAGTCGAAATAATGACACTAACTTGAAATGAATTGCATATTAAGTCAAAATAACGATGATAATAACAAGATAAGATCCATCCATCCATCTTCTATACCACTTATCCTTTTCAGGGTCTCGGGGAAACCTGGAGCCTATCCCAGGGAGCATCGGGCACAAGGCGGGGCACACCCTGGACAGGGTGCCAATCCATCGCAGGGCACAGTCACATACACACTCACACACCCATTCATACACTACGGACACTTTGGACTCGCCAATAAGCCTACCATGCATGTCTTTGGACTGGGGGAGGAAACCGGAGTACCCGGAGGAAACCCTCGCAGCACGGGGAGAACATGCAAACTCCGCACACACAGGGCCACGGCGGGAATCGAACCCCTGAGGCGTGGGGGTTTCCTCCAGGTACTCCGGTTTCCTCCGAGGCGTGGGGGGCGTGTGAGGCGAACGTGCTAAACACTAAGCCACCGTGCGCCCCACAAGATAAGATATTATGTATTATGACATAGAACGTTAAAACATTTTCAATATTATTCCTTCATTCAGATTCCATAAACTAATAAAACAACAACACTAAAGTTCATCAAAATTGCTGTAAAACTAAAAGTATTCGATTATGTTTAAACCGATCCTGATTATTTTCAAACTAGGTTTCAAATTCTGTGCAATTGAATTGATAAAGTTTTAAAAGCTTAGTCTTTGTTAATGCAGCCTCATTTGTGTTAAAGAATATGAGTGTGCATGTTGTATCAGGTGTATAATAATCTCTGGCTGTAAATCTGTCTTCTCTGACTTGGTTGTACTACATACAGTACACACTCTCCTCACATCATCATTTTGACAAGCTTCAAGGGAATGTGATATCTGTCTGCGTGGTTGATATACGAGTCCTTGCTGGACGCTGGATGCTGAGAGAGAGCGCAGTGTGGAGCGATCACAGCGGTCAGCTCAGGAAATTAAGCTCTCTGCAGGTCCATCTGGTTCAGCGAAGCCCAACAGCATGAGACCGCCTTCGTTGTTTTCTCTTTTCCTTCACCCAACCTCTCAGGTTCTACCGCACACTGAAAACCACGTCTGTCACTTCTCCATCACTATTTATCTGCTTTTTAAATACCTAGATATATTAATATTATGAGGTGTGAAAAACTCATACACCTAGGCAAAAGACATTCGAAGTCAATTTTTCACAACTCCATACAGTTCACGTACCCGTACTTTTCCTGTGTTAAGTCAATCCGAGTATACGTTTTATTTCAGTAAGAGGTCATTTCAAAATAATAATGAAGAGATGGATTTATTTTAGCGTTTATTTACTACAGCAAATGTCCATTGGGTCAGAAGTTTGGTGCCATTGCCCTTTAACTGGTGTAACTCAGTCAGGGTTGTGGGCTTCACTGCTGGGACACATTTTTTCAGTTCGGTCTGCAAATTTTCTATGGGATTCAGGCCAGGGCTTCGTAATGGCCACTCCGATACTTACACTTTGTTGTCTTTAAGTCAAAACCTCCAAACATCAGCCAGAAAGTCAGTCGCAACTGGGTCTTCCAGCAGGATAATGATCATAAGCATTGAAAGTATTGGCGTGGCCATCACATCATTTTGTTCGAAGTATGCTGACGATCATTATCCTGCTGGAAGACCCAGTGTTGAAGTTTTGCGTTAATATTTCTAACTAATCCTCCTTCCTCATGATGCCATCTACTTCCTGAACCAGCGCACCCGTCCATTTTCCAGCAAAACACACTCATAGCATGATGCTGCCACCCCCATGCTTCACAGTTATGTGGGGTAGTGTTCTTCAGATTGAAAACCGCACACATAGCAATGATAAATATAGCCAAACAGTTCAAACTTTGTTTCTTCTGACCAAAGAAGTCTCCTCCAAAAGGCTGGCGATCAGTATGTCTTCTACCTTTCATGACAGTCTTTAAGGCCATGCTGATGTAGGACTTTCTTAATGGTGGATGTACATACTTTGGTACCTGATTCCCCACACTCCTTCACCAGTTCCTTTGTTGTTGTCTTGGGGTTTAATTGAAGCTTTTGGACCAAATTTCATTCAAGTTAAAAAAAAAAAAAAGATCTGTCTCTAATCGATTGTTTTAAAATGACCTCTCATGCGAACAAAATATATGTCCTAATTGACTTATCAAAAGAAGTGTTGTGAAAAACCGAGATCGAACTGAGATCTTCAGCCTAGGTGCATGGACACATGGAAACTTAGAATAAAAAGAACTTTTATATCCAGCTTCCATGTTGTATTTACAAAATCACCGGGTACAGTGTTAAAGCACACGATCACATGACTGCAGTAAAACCTCATTTTAAACCACTTAGACGTCTCCAGTGTTCTGAGGAAGAGGAAATAAATGTTGTACGGTTTTCCGGCTTTATACCGTGTATTTGAAATCTATGTTGCGTTATGTTATCCCTTTACGAATCGATTTAGGACTTGCGTTTCTTGAAAATGACAATTTTCCAGCAGTAGCAACAGTAACACGTGTAGAGAAAACCACTAATGAAGCAATATCTGGAGTTATTTTTGAAGGGAACGCAGCAATTAGCAGTGTTGTGAGCTGCATGCGTTGCCTTTTAATGGAATTCGAGAAAGGAGAGAAATGTTTTCATTAACGTTCTTGCTTATGACATGGTTTATTACATCCTGAGCTCGGGTTACCGTCCGTATTTAGTTTTCTCCACGTCCATGTGGGTTTCCTCCAGGTTCTCTGGTTTCCTCTGACCTTCAAAAACATTGAGGTGAATTGGCGACTCTAAATGGTGTGAATGTACGTGTGAAAGTGTGTCTCAGGCCCAGTGTTCCCAGGATAGACTTCGGATTCAGGACGAAGCACTTACTGAAAATGAATGACGCAGTGAAACGAACAGGAAATGATGATGTCACAAGAGTGCTGAATGTAAGTCTGAATCCACGGATGAGATCAATTTGTGATAACTACTAATGTAAATAATAACAGTTCTAAGCATTTATCCAGTAACTGTATTTCTTTCTCTACTCTTTGTCCCACCTTGCCTTTTCTTATTAATAGTCATGTATGGCATTTGGCAGATATAGTCGTATTAGTCGTAGTTTCGGATGACTGAATATATAAACAGACTCAGATTCAGCCAGGACTGTTAATGCTGGTTCATCTTTCACATTGTGCCCCAGCTGAGGCAGGACTAATTATAGAAGGTTCAGTGAGCCAATTAATTTACTTCACTCCTCCTGTAGTTTCCCTTCAGCTACTGATACTCCTTTATCACCTGCTTCTCTTTACACATGCGCCTCAGGAGGAACAGGAGGATGTAAAATAAAGAGTACGAGTCTAGGTTCACAACAAGGAACTGATTTTAAATGACTTCTTTCGCATAAATAAATAAATAAATTACTTTTCTAGCTAGGGGGAGGGCAATGGTGGCTTAGTGGTTAGCACATTTGCCTCACAACTTGGCAGTTTGGGTTGGGAGTTTGAGTCCCACCTCTGCCCTGTGTGTGCAGAGCTTAGGCTGATAGGCATTTCCAAATTGTCCATAGTGTGTGTGTGTGTGTGTGATTGTGTCCTGGCATGGGTTGGCATCCTGTCCAAGGTGTCCCCCGCCTTGGGTTCCGAGTCCCATGGGCTAGGGTCCAGGCTACCTGTGACCCTGTGTAGGGATAAGCAGTATGGAAAATGGGTGGATGGATGGAAGTGTACAGTGAATTACATTAGTATTTGCACAACACCCACACACCTGTCAATACACACGGCATATCCTGTATGAATAATTATTTATTATATTGTTATCTTTTTCACTGCAATTACCTCAGCTCGGTGTTGCACAGCATTGCATTGCATATACGACTGCACATATCTGCACTTTCCACATACAATTCAAACTTTATCTGCCATCTATCTATCTATCTATCTATCTGTCTGTCTGTCTGTCTGTCTAAGTAAATTCTGTTTTTGTGTAAATTCTGTTTTATGTCACTGGACAGTCATAAAAAGCATTTCACTGCACGTCATACTGTGTATGGATGTGTGCGCGACCAATAAATTTTTTTATTTGATAACAGTCAGATGGTATAAATGTGCTCGTAAGGCTAAACCCTACATTTACATAGCAATAATGCTCAAAAACAAACATTACTTAAAGTCGATTCTTTTACACTTTTACTGTCGTGGAACCGAGTGCAACAGCACCACCAGTGGTCGTGAGTAAAATTACACAAATGGTATGAAGTAGAGGCAGGGGCTGATTTCTTTCCAGCACAGACTGTAGATTAATTCAGTCGATCTCTGAGAGTGTCAAACGGTTAAACTGGGAGAATCATCCCTAGTTTTGTTGACACGTTTTGTAACAAATCATTAGCACTGATCTAGAAGCCGAATATGATTTATAGTCGTGGGTGTAGACCAAGACCTTGGGTTTACAAGCCAGGTTCAAACCAAAAAGGAAAGAGAGAGAGAGAGAGAGAGAGAGAGAGAGAGAGAGTGAGAGAGAGTCATAACTATTAAATCAAAGCTTTGCAATTAATTAAGCTTAGGCGAAAGCTCGTAGGTGTTCTTGCTTGCTTGGTATACACCTACGAAGACAGCATGGAGTGATGAAGTTGAAATCTATAGATGCAACAGGTAACACAATTATTAACGGTTTCTTTCAGTGTTCACTAACCCTCACTTCTTGCTTGTCGAAGGCAATAACCGAAGCTATCAGTTACTGAAATTGCAACGACATATGCCGCGAAAGCCTTACAGAAACTGTTGGATTCAGGCAGATTTATCTATCTATTCAGATAGATAAAATGGTACTCAGATACACGTTACAGGGCAACATTTTAGTGAAACTTGCATCCCTGTGCAGTACGAAAGACAAAGAGTTTGGGAGAGAATAAACATAGTACAGAGAATTCATGTTATGCTTTAATTTTTTAGTTATGCTGTAATAGCTAGTCTTGCCAGAGTTCCTGCTTGTACATTACGTGATAACGAGCATACCTAATAATCTGTGTTTCTTTCTTTCTCTCTGTCTCTCTCACACTCTCTCTCTCTGTCTCTCTCTCTCACTCTCGCTGTGTCTCTCTCTCTCACTCTCTCTCTCTGTCTCTCTCTGTCTCTCTCTCACTCTCTCTGTCTCTCACTCTCATTCTCTCTCTCTCTGTCTCACTCTCTCTGTCTTTCTCTCTCTCACTCACTCTCTCTCGAACGGCACAGATTACTGAAAGGTCACCTATGTAAATAAAGTCAAGAGAAAAGCAATATGACATAAAATACTTTAATTTAGAGCTTATTTTAAGCTTAAAACATGTTCAATATTTGGATTTGTTTTAAGAAAATAAATAAATTAGTTAATTAATTAACGAAAGATCACTGTCCCTGATGCGGGTAACATTACATCACAAAAGTTACATCGAGCGTATTCTGGTTTTCCAAAAAGAAGACACCTTTTTTTTATGTGTCTTAACAGCGTTCAAAACACTGAAAAAGACACACTATTAGCACTATTAGCATCACATAAATATATATATATATATATATATATATATATATATATATATATATATATATATATATATATATATATAAAAATTCATACATTCTTTTGAATGTCTATGGAATAAAATAAAATATCAGATGCCACGAGTGAACCTTCTGCCATCATTTACACATTTGAATGATCCATGTAGGCTAATACGAAGCAACGTGATAACATTTTAATATATTAATAATGACCTTATATGGCCGTGGGCATTGTTTCGACTCAGGACAGCTGGCATTTGCTGCTATTGTCAAGTAAATGTTTGACGCCGTACACAACAGCGCTTCACCTTCATGCGTTCGTTGAGAGCAGGCTAACGGTTGAGAGGCAGGAATTTGGCCAATAGTTGCTGCAAGCCTTTTATAATCGACCAATCGGTGTGTGAGAAGGCGGGAATTACAGCGAGGGGTTAAAGCAGTGCAAACATGCGCACACATGATGCAGTATTAAACCATAAGCACATCATTATGAAACTAAAGCCGAATCCTGGACATTTTCTCAAATTTAGAAATCCCGGCTGGATGATTTTTTAACGTTTAAAGGTTATTCATGTTCGCCACGACTGGCAAGAGAGAACCAGAGCTATAATCAAGCAGCTGTCTATATTGTGTCCTCTCAAAAGATAAATTTATTTGCTTTTAAATGGGAAAAAAAAAATCCTGATAGCACTCCAATTTTTTACTAAATGTACGTGTAATCTGATTACTTTGTTTTTTGCCGTAACTGTAAGGGATGACAGTTACCATTTTTTTTGTATCCTGATTACGTAACACCGTTACATGTATTCCGTTACTCGCCAAGCCTGCTGATGGGTCGTATCATTTTTTAACAATCACCGTTGAAGAGCGATTTTTGAAAAATACACTTTGACCAAAATGTATTAGGACAAACCCTTGGACCAAATTTGACATGGCATCACACACACTTTACTGTATACTGTCAGTGATTTATCTCCATCCAACCGGTGTGCCAGCTCTCCTCCGGTGTTGCTCTAAACCGTGACCTGCTTTTCCTACCATGTCCGCTAAGGTTCAGCCGTTTCAGTGTGTTCAGTGACACGCTCGAAAGCAGACAATCCTCAAACTTTAAATTCCTGAGATCTCGTCTACGGCTTGGGGCGGGGGGTGGAGGTGGATTTCAGTGTGTGTGTGTGTGTGTGTGTGTGTGTGTGTCACCCTTTACTGCTTGCTCTGTGCCTGTGTGCATGTTGAAACACTGTGCCCTAGTTTTGTCAGAGCTGATTTGGCCCCTCAGGATTTTCCCAGAGAGGCAGGAGGTTGACTTAAGTAGCTGGAGTGGAAAAGATCAATCACGTTCTCTCTTCTCTCTCCATTTCCATCTCTCTCCTTTTCCTCCTCCACCTTCCTGCTGGTGCCTGTCCCCTGACATATTACCTACACTCAATAAGGTGTGAAGAGTAGATTTTCTTTTTCATTTGCACTACAAAATGGGAAACTAACTAAATAACAAAATAAATATATAAAAAGTTTCCCCAGGCCACAGAGGTGGTGCTTCGATGTGACTTCTTTCAGCAACTTGAGAACGCCGCGTCAGCAGCGTAATCTTACACTAATCCACATGAAATGCCATGGGTAAAAAACTCACTCGCACTACATTCAATACAGAGTCAGTGTACCGATGAATGTGTTGAATGTTAGAGTATAACTCAGCATCATCCAGTAGAGCTTCAATGTCCTTATCTGTCTGTGCTGAACATGAGTTCACGCTTATGCTCATGCTTCCAGGCAAAAAAAAAAGAGAAGAGGCTATTTCTACAGGTCTTTTCCAAATCTAATGATATGACATGTAGCGCTGGAGAAGAACTAATGCATAGTCGTGTTGCTCGAGGCTTTTGTGCTCAGACTCTAGTGATCCTATTTTAACATCCATAATTCTGAGAAGGGCGGCTGTGGATCAGGTGGTAGAGCGGGTTGTCCACTAATCGTAGGGTTGGCGGTTCGATTCCCGGCCCACGTGACTCCACATACCGAAGTGTCCTTAGGGAAGACTGAACAAGTTAGCGCCTTGCATGGCAGCTCTGCTACCATTGGTGTGAGTGTGTGTGTGAATGGGTGAATGAGACACAGTGTAAAGTGCTTTGGATAAAAGCGCTACATAACTGCAGACCATTTACCATATATCATGTACATACATTTGACAAATTAAAGGGGAAAAAACAATGGCCCTCTCATGCTATGGTGGGGGTGGGCATTTGTTTATTTTCCTAGCACGGTTTGGTCCCCTTAGAGGGAAGCATCATTGCAAATCAATATAAAGTTTTTCGGACTGATCACCTTTATTCTCTGATGGAACGTTTCTATCCCAGTGGGTGTGGTCTCTTCTGGGATGACTCCGCCACCATCTACATTTACGTTTATGGAATTTGGCAGACGCCCTTATCCAGAGCGACTTACATGTATCTCATTTATACATCTGAGCACTTGAGGGTTAAGGGCCTTGTTCAAGGGCCCAACGGTGGCAGCTTGGCGGTGATGGGGTTTGAACTCATGACCTTCCGATCAGTAGACCAACGTCATCTACAGGGCACGAGGGATCACTGAACGGCTTGGTGAGGATGATATAAATGATATAAGTCATATGTTATGGCCTTCACACTCACCGGATCTGAACCCGATTGAACATCTATAGTAGATTTTGGTCCGAGCGCTCTTCATCACATCAACAAAAAGCTTCCGTGTTTTAAAAGAATGGTGTTCATCCCTCCAGTGGAGTTCCAGAGATGTTCTGGATGCTTGGGTCATGTATCAGAGAAGGAATTGTGGACTTCAGTTCCCAGCAGCCACTGCACCTCTGCATTACTGTCACATGACCTCCTGCACCTGAATCACTTTCCTGTTAACGAGCACTTGTGTGTATATAGTCACAGTTTGCACTGGATTGCTGGTCTTATGTTTGTCTTTCTTGGCCGTTGTCTTTGGTTTATGTGTATTCTTTGCCTTAGTGTTTTTCCCCACAGTGGGGTCATAGTGGGGTCATAGTGGGGTCTTTTTGTGGGGTTTTTTTGTGAATTGTTTTGGTCTTTATTAAAACCTTATTTACTGCACTTGCATCTGTCTTCGCCTCCATTACGTGACCGCTTGCTTGTGGTCCAATGCCTTAGTATGTGGGGGTTTTTTTTCTTTAGTTTGTCAACCATTATGTATTTGTGCCCTTAATGAGCGAAAACACAATTTCTGATTTTCCTCCAAGGCCTGGAGATATCCAAACATCCAAACTGATGTAAATATAATTACTTGCTGAAAACAAGAGTTACTGAAGATGACCAGTGATCCCAAAAATCCTCAGTACCCTGGCTCTGTAGTAGGAAGATATTTAAGATATGGAAAAAAAACAAAAAAACAAACCCCATCAATGTTATATCATCATCTGGAAAATCATTACAGACCTTAAGTATTAAGTAACCACTAAAAACCATCAGCTCGTGCTGTTATAGATGATCAATTATTAATACTTTTTGGTTAATAATTAATGATGGAGTTACTGCTACTACGGTAATGTTAGTTATTTTCCACCTCATGTTTGTCATGTTACCAAGAAATTGTAAATCCCTCCGTCCTGAAGTGTGTGAATACCTAAAGTCACAGCTTTATCTCTGACTGTTAGAAAGCACTGACACTGGAGACTCCTTCCATAAATGCTAAATATACATCTCCTCACAGAAAACTTCACCATCATGCAGATACAAGTAAATGGTAAATGGCGCACTTATATAGCACTTTACACTTTTCATTCACCCATTCACACACACACTCACACACCAGCGGTAGCAGAGCTGCCATGCAAGGCGCTAACTCGCCATCGGGAGCAACTTGGGGTTCGGTGTCTTGCCCAAGGACACTTCGACACGTGGAGTCACGTGGGCCGGGAATCGAACCGCTCAACCCTACGATTAGTGGACAACCCGCTCTACCACCTGAGACACAGCCGCCCCAGTGAACAGTTAATGTTCATGGTCGTTGGTACCAGATGGGCTGGTTTCAGTAGTTCAGAAACTGCTGGTCTCCTGGGATTTTCACACTCAGCAGTCTCTAGTGTTTACTCAAAATGGTGCAATAAACAAAAAGTATCCTGTGAGCGGAGGGTCTGCAGGCTGAAACGGCTTGTTGATGAGAGAGATCAGAGGAGAATGAGCAGAGAGGACTGGAACCTGATGTGGTCTTCTCCTGTTGTCGCCCATCCACCTCAGGGTTTGATGTTTCGTGCGTGCTGAGATGTTTTTCTGCTCACCACGCTCAACATTGAGATAATATAGACTTCCTGGCAGCTCAAACCAATCTGGCCATTTTCCCCTGACCTCTCTTATCAACAATGTGTTTTCTCCCACAGAACTGTGGCTCACCCAATGTTTCTCACACCATTCTGTGTAAACTCTAGAGACTGTTATAGTAACTCTATCATTCAGGCATGTTGTTATTGGAATTTAAATGCACAGCACAATGTGCCTTAGTCTCCTTGTTTAATGTTCTTGACTGAATTGTCCCTTTTCCCCAGAGAGGGTTCAGCAAGACACACACACACTCACTCACACACGCATGCGTACACACACACATGCAGGCACGCACACACACACACACACACACAAATGGAAGGATTTTTTTCTTACCAAAAATCATCCAAGTACCATAAATCCTTCAAAAAAAAACCAAAAAAAACACAGCTAGTGTTTAAGATTGCATTTTTATTTCATTATTTCTATTGTAGTGTACTACACTGCAGATTTGATTTAAAAAATTATTATTTTTTTTCTTAAAACAGATCGAAAGTGGTGTCCTGTATATTTATATATATTTGAATTAGGGTTAAATGCTCCCGGGAATTAAACACCCTCTGAAGTTATTTATTCACCAAATCTCAAAATGTCACCAGTTTGCCTTTCAGCACTTTCTCCGGACGCTGCCATAGTCAGCTAAAATATATGCTAATATCATTCAATTATTCCATGCCATCATTTCTGAGTTAAATCGACCTTGCTTTTATAATGAAGACATTCTGTATATGATTAAATTGGACCTCTGATAATTTATTGACCTCTGGCATTGTTAAATTGGGTGTCATGAAAAAAAAAAAAGGCCTTTAGATGATATCCTACCAGAATCCTACAGTTCTACAGTTATTGACTAAAACTGTGTTAAACGTTTGTTCCTCTATGGTCAAAGCTGTGCTGTTGGCTCTAAATGAGTGTAATATACAATACAGTACAATAGACGATTGAATTCTGTATTACCTGTTAATTCTGCTGTTTTGTTTTACACTGATCAGCCATAACCTTAAAACCACCTGCCTAATATTGTGTAGGTCCCCCTTATGCCTCCAAATCAGCTCTGACCCGTCGACTCATGGACTCCACAGGACCTCTGAAGGTGTGCTGTGGTATCTGGCACCAAGACGTTAGCAGCAGAAGCTTTAAGTCCTGTAAGTTGCGAGGTCGGGCCTCACTGGATTGGACTTGTTTGTCCGGCACATCCAACAGACGCTCGATCGGATTGAGATCTGGGGAATTTGGAGGCCGAGTCAACACCTTGAACTTTTTGTCATATTCCTCAAACCGTTCCTGATTAATTTTTGCAATGTCTCAAGGCGCATTATCCTGCTGAAAGATTCCGCTGACATTAGGGAATACCGTTGCTATGAAGGTGTGTACTTGGTCTGCAATAATGTTTAGGTAGATGGTACGTGTCAAAGTAACATCCACATGAATGCCAGGACCTACAGTTTCCCAGTAGAACATTACCCAGAGCATCACACTTCCTCCGCCGACTTGCCTTCTTCCCATAGTGCATCCTGGAGCCATCTCTTCTCCAGGTAAGTGACGCACATGAAAAACATGATACATCAGACCAGGCAACCTTCTTCCATAGCTCCATGGTTCAGTTCTGACACTCACCACGCACATCAATGACTCTTGGGTGCCCATGAACCTTCACCGATTGTCCTTCCTTGGACCATTTTTGTTAGGTACTAACCACTGCATAAGACAAGACCTGTCGGCTGACCCAGTCGTCTAACCATCACACTTTGGCCCTTGTGAAAGTCACTCAGATCCTTACGCTTGCCCATTTTTCCTACTTCCAACACAACAACTTCGAGAACTGACTGTTCACTTACTGTTTAATATATCCCACCCCTTGACAGGTGCCAATGTAACAAAATAATCAATGTTATTCATGTCACTTGTAAGTGGTTTTAATGTTATAACTGTTCGGTGTAGAGCTACAATGCATAGGATTTTTTTTGTATCCATGAAGAAGAGTACAAATACTTGATAATCTAAAATACTTGAATTGGAGGGAAACTTAGATATATCAAACATCACCAAGCCCCAACTTTAGGAGCAAATGAAGTGGGTTTTACAGGAAAAACCCAGCATCCAATCAGGAGACAGAGTGAGAGCATGAGAGAATAAACAAAGCAAACAGGAGTGTGTTACAGTCCGATATTATACTACAAGAAAAAAAAAAAGATTCCTCACTGAGTTTTAGCTGTTCTCTTGCCAAACAGCAGTTATTTATTCTCTTTGATGGAAAGCTAGTGAAGTTCTGAATGTTGAATGTGTGTAGTTTTTGTAACTCATATCCAGCTAATTACTTACAGGAGGTTTTTGTATTGCGAACTCACTTATACTGGGTGAGAGTGAATCTTCCAGGGCATCTGCTCGCCCTTGGTGTGTGTATTTTTTGCTCTGTGTTTCAGTTTGCATTTTGTGTGCACCTTGTGTCTGATGTTTTGGACATGGAAAGCACAGACTGGGTTATAAAAATACACACACCAGAAGCAAACATCTCACACAGCAGCATTCTGAGATCACAGCAAAGCTACCGTGAGGTTTTGCTCTTTCACCTGGAACTCAGTAACCATGACAGTCACATTAACGAGCACAAATAAATAGTGAATCACAAACTGCATGCTACTATATGTAAAGTTTTTCAGTACACCATTGGTATTACTACTTAGTGCACAGTAAACATACTACATAGTATATAGCATACTACTTAGTGCATGATATACAGTTTGGGTGGCAGTGTTGAATTTGAATGTGTATTGACATTGCACTGTAATCAGAGCCTGCTGTGACATCTGTTCTGTTTCTAAATACACATGTTTAGGCTGTACTCAGTCAGCAAAAAAAAATGACTCTGATTATATTTGCTGCACAAATACTGAATTTTGTGTTTATACTCTGCTGCGATGCAAACATGCTCCGTTTAGGTCTTAGTACACACACACACACACACACACACACACACACACACACACACACACACACACACACACACACATACATATATATATATATATATATATATATATATATATATATATATATATATATATATATATATATATATATATATATATAAGAAATAAATTAATACAGTAAAATATTTAAACCAGAGTGGCATTAATTTTGGCTCTTATAATAAACCGAACTATACCGACATCTAGTGTTGTTTATAAGAACTGCAGCTAGTAGGCTTTAAATCCTTTACAAAAACTTTCTTATTAAAAACATGTAGGTACTAATTATAAATTATAATGTTTTGTGTCCAAACAGAAACGAAAAGAGGAAATTAAAAGGTTTACTAATATGTAAGTACAAACTAATCAAACGTTTTCCCACTGTATCCCAGTGTCTGTGTTTTACATTAAGAATTTAAAAGCATGATGTTATTCTTTTACAAAAATCACAACATCTTTCTCTGAATCGTTTTGTATGTTTTCAGTCATTTTTAAATGACTTCAAATACTCTGACTTTGTAGAAACTCTCATAGAATTTCTGATCTTTTAAAATGGGAATTGTATGTTTTAATGGAAGCTGTAATGGTTCCTATGAGTCTCTACTGGTAATTTATTGCCTTCTATTGGTGGCATGTTATGTCTAGTGGATACCATTAAGGACCAGTAATGGTAATGGCAATGGTTTTTATGTTTGCTGGTGGTTTGTTAAGGTATTTGTAGTGGAAACCATTAGAATTTCTGTGATGGTTTCTATTGTGTTTTTTTTCAGCAGGGATTGCATTCATGTGTTGAATTTATCTCAACTTTTGCACTCAAATTCTTGTTATATTCAAACTGACACGGCTTTCAATGTAGTAAATTGTTTATTATTTTACGTTTAAAATAATTACTTCACGACCTCGAACCTCCCCCCACCCCCGCTACTATGTTTAGCTTTTCGCCCATTGTTGTTACAGGGGAGTTTCCCCGATGAGTAACTATGTGACGTAAGACGTCATGAGTTACGTTCAATGCGGAAGTAAAAAGAAGCTTCATATCATTTCCATCATCGAAATTGGTTACGCCTGTATAGTCTTCACACGAAATCGAAGAAAGGTAAGTACAACAATAACTCCTACATTTCTAACTTGATACCGATTCATAAAGACTTGTTTCAAGTATACAGTCTTTGTTGACATTCTTCCTTTGACGTTAGCGACCTAAATAGCCAGCCGGTTAGTGTTATCTCTTCCTGGTGTGATTGCTCGCGTTTCTGGGCCTTGTTTTTTTTTCCCCCTACCTGTTTTCCGATTCCTGAGCTGTGATTGGGTTAGGTAGTTCTATACGAGCAGTCCAGTGGTTGTAAGCGATGATTGACGCAAGCGTTTGACCTACTAACCAATCGTAATGAAGGGGTGGGATTTCTACGAATACGGGTAATGGAAATAACGCGTTTCCTCGTTGCTAGCTTAGTGGACGTTATTTATTTACACTCGTGAACTTGATATATATCATTCACAGAACGTAAGTGGATTATTATATATATTTTTTAAAATTAGAAATAATTAGTAGTATAAGCATTTCGACAATAACGTGTTTTTATGAGAATTAGTTGGTTGTAATGTTTATCCTTTAACGCAAATATATTTAGTTGGGTAGCTTAGCTTATTTTAACTGTACTGTGTTGTATGATTTATTAAATTTTTTTTAACTTAGTTTTATGGATACTTTTGTATAAAAAAAACCCCATTTATTTATTGAAATAGGGAAATGGTGCAAGATACAGTCGTCTTATAATTATAGCTTAAATAATTGATGGTCTGTTGCCATAGCACCACCCAAAAAGCAGTCAAGCTGAGAACTTTTCAAGCTCTAAAGCTGTAACAAGAATCTGTACATATAACACTGACTACGTTTACATGGACAGCAGTAATGTAATTATTGACCTTACTCTGAGTAAGACAATATTGTGATTAAGGTGTTTACATGAGTCGCTTTTAGAATACTCCTTTCATGTACCCGTTTTACGTGTTCTAGTACATAGTTCGATTTACGTCACCGCGCCACGCTGTCCGACGTCCCTCTAGAATTTCACGTATCAACATACAATTCGTCTTCGTTATGGTACCATATACAGTTTTGGGTGTTTTTATAAAAAAAATTTACGAACGCTTCAAGTGCGGTTAATTATTTGACGTGCTAATAGACGACTGCTTGAAGCCGTGGGCTGCGTTCCAAACCGCGTATGCTGCATTCCAAACCGCGTATTTACTTTCTATATAGTAGGCGAGATGCATGTATTTCTCCTACTATAGGCCTATAGTAGGTAAGTACGCGGTTTGGGACGCACCGTGCTCTCTTGTTTGCCGTAAGACGGTTGTGTCCTGTCGCAAAATGTGGTGAAAACTCTCACACGATGTTAATAATGTGATTAAGGTGTGTGCATGTCTGTAATACACCTGGATAATGCGACTAAAACATGAATACTCCACATGTCTTAATTCGATTTGTGTTTACTCTAAGTATGACTTTAATCGGATTAAGGTCATTAAAAATCGCTGTTTACATGCTACTTTCTTAATCAGAGTATCGTCTTAATTGGGTTAATATCGGATTATTGTTGTCCATGTAAACGTACTGACTGTGTCCTTTGTGCTTGTTTTGTGTTTTGTAATCATCCACAGTGATCTCTCCATCATGCTCGGTGGTGGATTCAAAGGAGAAAGACTGCGAGTCAATCTCAGACTCGTCATCAACCGCCTCAAACTGCTTGAGAAGAAGAAAAGTGAGTCGTCGTCATCGTCGTCCCTCCTTACTTGTTGTTGTTATAAAGAGGTAGATGTTCTCGCTGAATCGTTTTTTCTCTGTATCTCCAGCTGAATTAGCTCAGAAGGCCCGGAAGGAGATCGCAGACTACCTGTCGTCGGGTAAAGATGAGCGAGCACGGATCAGGGTGGAGCACATCATCAGAGAAGATTATCTGGTGGAGGCCATGGAGATCCTCGAGTTGTACTGCGATCTGCTGCTGACACGCTTCGGTCTAATCCAGTCTATGAAGTGAGTTTCGGAGGCAAGCGGTTAACTAATAATCGTCAGGGTTCGTAAGAATGCGTGAAAATCTTTGATTTGCAAACGTGCTTCTTCGTGAATGAAACAACCAGAGAATAATGAGCTGTTCGTTATGTATGTAAGGATTAAAACACTTCAGGATGTGTTTTTATTAGAAAAGAATCAACAACAGGGTGGAGTGAAGCGAAGTGATGTGGAGTTCCTGGGACCAAGCTGAAGTTAGGGCTGGGGGCGATATGCTAAAAATATCATGTCACGATACTTGAGGACATTTCTGCGATACACGACGCGTATGACGATATATAATTTAGCTGGCAAAAACAGTTAAACTGAGTTTGACGATACTTTTTCTTTAATGCCTACGAAGACAGAGAAGATTACGTTTTTTAATTTATTTTTGAAATTACATCAAATCAACGGCATCCATTTAATTTGTAGCATTTAATTTGTAATGATTAAAAATGTAAAAAATACATCACTATACCAACAATATCTCAGAAAAGTGTATCGTGAAATCATTTATCGATATTTTTACTCGCTATATATCACCCAACACTATCTGAAGTTGATTATGTTCTAATAACAGCACACCCTGAAGTGTTTTACAGCTTTTATCCCACAGAAATATGGCATTAGTTGTGACTTTTATTTATTAAACAACCAAAACATTGTACTTTTTATCGGTTTACAGTTATATTTAATGTTGTGGGACATCCTCGGATCAAGGTGGATGGATGGATGGATAGATAGATAGGTCAATCTGTCTATCTATCTTATCACTGTATTCATCCCAGAGGGAAATTCACCTATTACAGCAGCACAGAGAGCTAGAAGTATAAGGTTTCTGTTATTACTTACAATATAGCAGCTATAAATAGTTATTCCTGCACCAACCTGTGTTTTTTTTTTTCTACCTCTTGAGAAAGCACAGCTTGTCATGTTACAGAGAGATCCAGTATCGTAATATGTAAAGCTACAGCTTTAAAGGGTCATACCGAACACACACAATCTTTTTGAAAAATGCAACTTAGGTCCTGTTTACACTAGTGCGTTTCGGTTTTAAAATGAAAACGATCCTCGTCCACACTGGCGTTTCCGCTGTGTTTCAGAAACGATCTCCGTCCACACTACACGACCGAATACGCATGACACATGACCATTCATGCACACTGGGCATGCGCATACGAGTGTAAACAGGAAGTTGGTTGGTAGTCACCGGCAGGCACAACAATGCTAGTCACCGGCCGGCATTCCATGTAGGGCTTATGCCGCTTGAAACGAGATTTTTTGCCGATTGCTCTAATTATAGCTTGCTTCCTGCGCATGTCGGCGGCTGCAGTATTATAAAATACAGAATTTAACTGCACAATGGCAGCTAAGAATGACAACAAAGCCAGCAAAGCTTGCGGTTCAGTCTCCGTGTTGTTGTGTATACGATCAAGGTAGCGTCATATGGTAGGGGCTCGACGAATCAGGGAAAGATACGCAATGATCTAGAAGACCCAATCAGGGGGCGAATGTGGGCGGAGCCACGTCTTCGTTTTGGACTGTTTAACGCGAGCCTGGAGATTTCAAACTAAAACGGGGTCTTCGGCGTTTCCAAAAGTCTCTGTTTTCGAGGGTCGACAACGCCGGAGTAGTGTAGACGACAGGCGTAAACGTAGCAACAGTTATGCGTTTTCAAACGAAGACGCACGAGTGTAAACAGGGCCTTAAATGGGCGTGGATGGCTGTGAGAAGAAGTGGGGGAGTGGGCGAGGCAGGGGAGGAAGAGGGTTAATGTGCTGTCATGAATAATTAAGAGACAGCATCTTCTCGTAGGATAAGAACACACAGTCATGAATAATTGAGACACCCACACGTCATCGAAGTACTATAGTACATTGCCACGTCACGGCCTGTGACTAAACTCGCGGTGTAGATTTTAAACGTGGAAGATGAACATAGCGGGAAAAAAGCTCAAAATTAACCAGTTTTCTCCTACAATTAAAATGAACGGATGCTAACGTTGGTCTTTTATGAAGTGCGACACAAACACCTCTGTTAAGATCTCAGAAAATGTAGTTTAGTGTTTCATGACTCTTTAAGCGCTTGCACTGGAGACTCCTTCCAAAAATGCTAAACGATCTTCTCCTTACAGGAAGCTTCACCATATCAACAATTTAGTTATTTATTTATTTTTAAAATCAGGTGTTGTGGAATGTCTGCCATACAAGTCCTTGTGAATGAGTCGCTACTGTAGAAAAGATACCGCGTTAGAGCGAGCACGTTAATATTATCCTGTGATTTGAATTACAGCTGGAACTATTCAGAGCTGCAGTTCTAGAAAAAGAACCAACACCTTCTGAGCAGTCCGAATTGAAAATTCAGCAGCGCTGTGGAAAATATTAGCACGTCTTTCATTAGCACAGTTTTCCTGCGTGCCCACTGAGCCCGCAGTGCCAGATTAATACATCTTAATAGAATTTAATGTAATGACTATAATCAGATTCTAGCACCGGATATTAAACAAGGAAGGTGGCCCGTTCGAGTAATAAAAGATTACCGTTATACTCTGACATCTGACCAGCAGATGTCAGAAGTGAATACAGAGGGCTGAATACACAGACAGCAGAAAGGAAATAGACATCCTTCTGACTTCTGTAATTTGTGCCATATAGCCTACAAAGGCTTTCTAACATTTTTATAACAAAAAATGCTATCTGAAATTCCATCTATGACACAGCTGTGTGATTGTATATTGAGCTGAATCTCCTGTGAACGATTTACAAACTATCCAGCTTGATAAATGTAGTCGGACGAATCAAGGAAATTGAGTTTGGTTTTCTTCTTCCTCACAGAGAGCTCGATCCTGGCCTTCAGGAAGCAGTGTCCACTCTGATCTGGGCGGCTCCTCGCCTGCAGTCGGAAGTCACCGAGCTCAAAATCGTAAATATCTTCACGCGCAAGTAACGCAAACGTACGATATTTCACCCCCGCAATATATTGATCTCGTTTCTTTTGTAGGTTTCAGACCAGCTGTGCGCCAAATACAGCAAGGAGTACGGCAAGCTGTGCAGGACAAACCAAATCGGAACAGTCAACGACCGAGTATGACTTCATGCCAGATAGAATTTATTACTGTATAAAGAGTACACTTTTATGCTTAACTTCTGTGTTGGTCGTATTTTACCAGCTCATGCACAAACTGAGTGTGGAGGCCCCGCCAAAGATCCTGGTGGAACGTTACCTCATAGAAATAGCCAAAAACTACAATGTCCCGTATGAACCTGACGCGATGGTGCGGGTAAGGTGCATGCACGTGTTGCTAGGTAGCACTTGTTGTTGTGGTTTATCCGGATGATTCTGTCTAATCGAGTGCTGTGTTTGTAGCCGGAGGTAGGAGAGGAAGCAGACCTCATAGACGTGGACAGCGACTTTAAGAAGCACGGCGGTGGAGGCGGAGGTGGTGGAGGTTTCACTGCTCCGGCTGCTGCTATGCCTATGCCTATGCCTATGCCCATGCCCATGCCCATGCCAACACCCACAGCCTTCAACTACCCTCCATCCAAAGGAGCTGTGAGTCCCTGTCATTCACGCCTCCCTATCAATCACATCATGAATTAATGCTAATTTAGCATGCTTTTCTACCACTCTCTTCTCCTTTGTCTATAGGATCCCTTCAGCGCTCCTGCTGCCACTTATGATGTTGGCTTTAACAACTTCCAGCCTCCAATGAGGGGAGGGCAGCCGCCTCAGCTCCCCAGCTGCCCTCCAACCTACGAGTCTGTAAGTGCAAGTACCCCTGCCCCCTTCTCACCCTTCCAGACCGAGCCGGACGTCCTGTTGACCTTTCAGGAAAGAGCAGTTTGTTCTAGTTCATACGCACTGTCAGTTGTTGCTGCTTTATGTCTTCCTTTTGTTTGGAGAAACTAACCCCCGGGTCTTAATATTTACCAAATCCGGATGCTGGAGTGAATGGAATAGTGCATGGATAAATCGAAATAGATGACCTTCGACCTGAATCACTACTCTATAGTCAAGTGCAAAAGTTTGCACGCCCTTAGGCGTGAATGAAATGATGAAAAATATGGTATTTATAGCTAGTGTTGTTTCTGAACCTTTGGGGACCTTCAACGACCTCCTTCTCCTCCCATTTCCTACCACCGGAGTTACTTCCTTCTTCACTTTCTTCATGACTTCCTTAGTTTGTTCCCTCCTTCCTTCCTGAACTCCTTTCCCTTATTTTCTTCCCGACTTCTTTCCTACTTTCCGTCCTTCCTTCCTTCCTTCCCTACTTTCTTCCTGACTCTTTCATTCAGCCTGCCTGATGTTCTTTGTGGCTTCCATCTTCCATTCTTCCTGACTTACATCCTTACTGGCTTTCCTTCCTTCTATCATACCTACCTACAGTATCTACCTACTTCCTTCCGTCTTTACTTCCTTACTTTGTGGCTTTCTTCTTCCATTCTTCCTGACTTGCATCCCTCCTTCATGTCTACATCCTTATTGACTGACCTTCCTGACTTCTTCATTGTCTTATCAGTAGTAGCAAAATGTATCAGTATTTTAAGCTGCTTATAAACGTGACATAAATATAAATACAAAATTCTCTAATTACTAATGATCTAATTAAGAAGATTCTAGCAGTTGTGGGACATTTTATTTCATAACATGCTTATTAATAGTTTATATACCGCTTTAATAATTTTGTGTGTGTAGATAAAATGAAGGGGAAAAAAAAAAAACCCATTCAGAAAACATGGGGGTCCAAACCTTTGCACTCACCTGTATGTAGTGGTTATTGTATGACGTAATTATTTAAATTTTATTTTTTTTTAAATCCAGTGAACACGTGTGCAGTCAGTCTCAGCGATTAACATTACAGCAGCAATTAACAGCTGTAATTAACATGCTCTGATTTTTGCTGCTCAATCATGAAAGAAAAATCAGAACTGGAATGAGCAAGCGATTTCCTTTTCCTTAGAGGAATAACACACTAACCCCAACGTCTAATCTATAATATTCAGAATAGTAGCACGTTTTGAATTCTCTCTAACATGCTTTGTGCTTTTATTGAAGATTGATGAGTTGGCTGATTGTCCCCAGGTTGTCCCAGGTACGTATCCCTATTCCCTGACTACCGAAACCTCACGTCGTGGTTGTAGATGTTCATTTCCTCCAGACACCTCACTGTGCGTTTCTCTGTGCAGCCTCTGGCCCGTCTGCTCAGACCTACGATAACAACATGCTTCCCGAGCTTCCCTCGGTTCCCGACACACTCCCTAACTCGTCCTTTGGCGGCAACAACGGTGCGTCAGACGACATCGACTTTGACGACCTGTCACGGCGCTTTGAGGAGCTCAAGAAGAAGACCTAATCTCTCAGAAGCCCACGTCTGTCCACATGTACGTCCGGTGGATGGAATCTTCAGGAGAAGAGGGCCAAAAAGAAAAAAAGCCCTGATCAGATTATTAACCCCAAATCTTCATCTGGAGCAGTGATTTCTAATTACTTCAGACATCAGTGTAACATTTACCTCATGTGGAAAAAAACACACACAAAAAAAACAAAACGCACTGGTGTCTTTCTGGTGGAGGTTATTTTAATCATAACATCTCAACATGAAGGCTCTGATGGAATTTTCAACACCATAAATCAAGACTTTTCACTAGACTATTGCTATAATCCCTTTTTTTAAGCACTTTCCATATATGGCCTTTCTGTAATGTAATGTAATGTAATATAGCTAGAGCATTGCCACGCCCAGATGGTGTGACGTCATCGCCAGGCCACTGTTTTACTTTGTTACCGTCATTCATCTGGATAAAGGAATATGATTTAGTTATTAATAAGAAGAAAGATTTAATCCAACCCTTAGTGTTCGTACTATGTCAGAGGTGTTGAATGACTCAGCAGTTGTTTTCAGTACTAACAGCACAGACAGGTTGAACCTGTTGCTACCGATCACACCCAGTGTCAAGGTAGGGACTTTTCGAATGACTTAATCCACCACGTGGGCTACGTCACTGTTCAACAGGGCTAATCTGATTCGTCATGTGACCTGAATATCTCTGGAATGACACAGCTACCTTTTAATTTTTAATTTGAATAAATTAGCAAAGCATCACCTGATTACTAAGTGAAATATTAAGAAGTGGCAGACTTGCTTATTTGTACTTAACGCTAGGAATAACCTTATTAGCAGATTTACCATTTTTTGATGAGATGAAAATTTTCACATGGTCTTACCACATGATAAACTGACTCACTGGTTTTTATCTTCGAAGCAAACACTCCCAGAGTATTATTATCTTCGTCATTATATTACCATCTCCTGATCTGTGGCCTTGCCTTTTATTCCAGTTAGGTCCAGTTTCTAAATGTGTGTGTGTGTATATATATATATATATATATATATATATATATATATATATATATATATATATATATATATACACATTTTTTTTTGGTGAAGGTTTTCCTTTTGTTTTACTTGGCTTCTGGAGAGTGTTAATACTTTCGACATATACAAAAACTGTTTTGTTTGTGTAGTTCCGAAGGGTTTTCTTTTTTTTCCCTTTTTTTTTTCCCTCCCCTCTTTCTTTATTCCCCATCCCTGTAACACTACTGTGCACCAATGGGAGCTTTAGGAATGCTTGTTACAAGTTTTACCATGTAGTGGACACATATCAGAAGGTTATATAATAAAGTATATTTGCTCAGAACTTTTCTCACACTATGAATTTTATTAAAAGGACTGATTTGAGCAATGTATTTGTAAGGTACGTTTCTTCATTAACGGCATGTCACCTGATTTTAATTCCACGTGTATTTACCGCGGTACACTTTGTAAAAAAAAAAAAAATAACATCACATGCCAACATTACATTCTCAAAGTCTTCACCAGAGGGTGTGCTAACTTTTAACTACGGCTTAGTTACAGTCTAACCTCAAAGTGCTTTGGATAAGCAGTAGCAGCTTTTTATTATAATTTAAGAGCATCACAGCCGCTTTACATTAATGTCCTATAGCTGTGTTTACTGCATTAAGTACTGAATAAAACGCAGTGGTGTGTAGTGTGATGTGTACCATTCAGAAGTTGTTTATTTGCCTCTAACAGCATGTCCTGAAATGTTTTATTGCTTTTACACCTCAGCAACATGCCAACAGTTGCGATCTTCCTTTAATAAAGAATGACGTGTCGTACTTTTTTCAGTTTATAATTACAATTGTACAACAATTAACTCAGTTTCGCTTATCTGATTGGACGAGCGTTCCAAGAGTGCTTATATTTAGTATAACCGCATTGGGATGTTTCACTGTGTGTATCACTCTGCTAGTGTTTGTTCACCACGTACGATTACATTTCTAGTAGCGGTCTCACTGAATCTGTTCCTACAGTAAAGTTGGTGACATCATCATTGGACGTGGCATACGAAACACAGCAAGCAGCAAGAAACCCCTCTGTCCAGAAGATCTCCCACGGCCGAAACATACCGACTATTACAAACCGCTGACGATGGAGACTCTTTCCTTAAATGTTAAATGAATGTCTTTTTATAGAAAATTTCACCATGATCAATAATTATTATCATTGTTAAACGATATTGTTTTTGGCTTTTTAGTCTATTCTAAATTTTGTTCCAATAATGCACTGTATAGGGAATAGTTTCAGACGTGACAAGAATTAATCCAGGGTCAAGGTTGTAATCGAAAGGTTAATGTTTTAGTCATTGGTTTTGTTAAGTCATGGTTAAAATCAAGCGCTGCAGGACAACTCAAATCTAAGCTGAATAAATCTAAAGTGACCGAATCCTTTATTAAAGCTAAACTCTATTGTTGGTTCAAACCACGACAGTCTTTTACGAGTCCACCAAGCAAGGACACCGATAAGACACTTCAGCACTTTCTTCCTCTCGCTACACTTTTTCTCCCACTCTTTATCTGTTAACTTGCTAACGTGTCATAAGTTCATCCCTGCTGCATGACACACTCATAGAAAAGTACGCAATTTAGATAACCTACGCTCTGTGCAGGTGGCCACACTAGACTCCTTGTTCTTGATTGGGTTATGGTTATGGAACTGCCAATCAGCTGTCAACAAGGCTGATTTCATTCCTGCCTTTGCCACCCACTCCTATCGCAGTGTACTGGCTCTGACTGAGACCTGGCTTCGAATAGGGAACACTGCAACACCTGCTGCCAAAGTGTCCAATTTCAACTTCTCCTACCCCCTCAAACATGGAAATTTACATCTGTCTCCCCCTTGCTCTAACACTTCCTTTGAAGTTCAGGCTGCAGCCATTACTGACCGGGCCAAACTGCACTTTATCGTTATATATCGTCCTCCAGGTCAACTGGGCAAGTTCAGTAAAGAGCCTGGTCCACCATTCTGGATGATGGAACTCCTCTTGTGGTCCTTGGTGACTTTGATATCCACCTAGACAAACTGCATACATCTGACTTTCTTGCTCTCCTTCCCACATTTGACCTGAAGCAGATCCTAACCTTAGCAACTCACAAAGCCGGCAAACAGTTGGACCTCATCCTCACGTGTAACTGCACCACACAAAATCTTCTTATGACTCCTCTCTACACCTCTGACCAGTTCTTTATCCAGTTCTCTATTTCTCTCCCCTCACCCCTCTCACTGCCTCCACCTCTAATCTTCTTTCTTTACAATCTTGGCTCCCTTTCCCCCACACACTTTTCCTCCATTGTTGCCACCTCATTTCCCTGTAATAACCACCTCTCCTCACTGGACTTAAACATGACTCAAACGTCCCCTGACATCATCTGCCTCCAAACCTCCAGGCCAGCTTGCACGTCACCCCTTAGCCCTTGGCTCTTTGTAACGACCGGACCAAGCTCAGGGCAGCAGAAAGGAAATGGCGTAAATCAAATGATCCGACTGACCTAACCAATTACCAAATTATTCTCTCCTCCTTTTCCCATGGTATGTTTACCACTAAAGCTGCATACTACAAGGGAAAGATTGGCAGCTCTACTAACACTCCACCTCCTCCCCCTTCCCCAACTTCTCTGACTGCAAATGACTTTGCCACTTTCTTTTCCAACAAGGTGACAATCAGGAACCAATTCTCCACCCCAGACACCCATAGACAGGCTCCTCCTACATGCAACTCTCAACTCGCCTCCTTCTCCAATCTCAGGGAGACTGATATCTCCAAGCTCTCTAGCCATCCTACAACCTGTCCTCTAGACCCTATCCCTTCTCACCGTTTTCAGGCCATCCATCTCAGCACACATCTCTGCCTGCCTGTCTGACATCTCGGACTGGATGAAGGAACGCTACCTTAAGCTCAGCTTGGCAAAAATGGACCTTCTCGATATCCCTGCCTGCACCTCAATCAACCACAACCTCACCGTACAGCTAGGCTCAACAACACTAAACCAACCATGACAGCCAGAAACCTTGGGTTGTGTTTTGATGACCACTTGAACTTTACAGACCACGTTTCTACAACTGCACAGTCCTGTGTACAAGAAAATAGGACCTTAGCTCACTGATCAGGCCACATAGCTATTAATTCAAACTCTTGTTATCTCAAAACTGGTCTACTGCAACACACTAATCCCAGGCCTCCCAGACAGCTCCATCAAACACCTTCAGATGATTCAGAATGCTGCAGCACGCCTTGCTTTCAACCAGCCCAAAAGAACCCATGTCGCATCCAGCTTCGTCTCCCTCCACTGGCTACCTGTAGCCGCCCGCATCAAATTCAAGGCTTTGATGCTGACAAACAAGACCTTGTCTGGAACAGCACCCCCTTACTTCAACACTCTCCTTGAGGTTTATGTTCCCTCACGCAACCTGCTATCAGTTGCCAATCGACGACCGATGCCTGGTAATACCTATTAAGTGAGGCATGAGGTCCCTTTCCAGGGCCTTCATACTGACAATCCCTCAGTGGTGGAATGAACTTCCAACCTCAATCTGGACAGCAGAATCCGTCACTATCTTCAAAAAACTTCTGCGAACACTTATCTAAGAACTAACTTGTCCCCACGCAACAAACAAATAAATAAATAAACCTACAGGTATGTAAAGTATGTAACACACTGTGAGATTTCGACTCAAAATAAGATATGAGAAGCCATTTATTCCAGAATTTCCATAAAGATACATGAACAATCAAATAGAGAAGGAAATTAAACTGATCTGGTAATGTGTCAATTTCTCTTGGATTTTAGGATGACTGAAATAAACATATGAATAAGGATATATTTACACTTACACCCAACGCTCTGAAATGGAAAACCAGACCACTTTTTCCACTTTGACATTCCCACAAAGCTGTGATGGTGGTTAATTATTATTATTATTATTATTTTTTTTACACATTCTAATGCTAATCATATAATAAAATGCACAGTTGTTAAAGTTTTACTAAGACTATATATTGTAAATAAATTGCAAAAATCAGCGCACTCTGTAAGCAATTCACCAGTGACTCGATTTATTTTAGTGCAGAGGGCTATGGAATTAAATATGGCTCCAATTTGGACGTAAATACCTTAAAGATGACGTTGCACTTTGACCGCTTAAGTTATTTATTTCAAATCCTGTGTGCACGTTGTGTCACTTTATAGTTACTTACAGGTTGCACTGCACTTTTGCATGCATTATGGGTTTTTATTAGGAAAATAAAGATACATATAGTACACATTTATGATACAAAAGATAAAACCTCCACCGTGATTGTTGTTTACATCAAGAGTCAGTTTAGGATTTTTGCATTGGTCAAAATCACATTATCAAAGAGGATCCGTCTACTCGTCCGAGTGCCGGACTTTACTCAGAACCATCAGTGCATGTGGCGTCCGCAGTATGACTCGCATTTTTCACGTTGTTCTGCAAAAATAAACATGATCCATTAATATGACTCTTAATAAGACATTAATAAATATCAGAAGCCAAACCTGCTATTCTTAATAAACCAAGTCATCAAAAATATGCTGAGTTGCATGCACTCTGCTTTAGTTCCTACCGTCTAGCAAAATCTCAACCTCCTGGTTGTCCTCGACTGCCACCGGCCTCAGGATGAGAGCGAGGAAGATGGCCAGACCAACAACCTGTAATTTCAACCAGCATCCATGAGTTACAACATGCTCCATATCAACACACTGCACATACTGATGTCTAGTGATGTCGTGATGTCATGATTGCATGTACTAATGCCATTACTGCATGTAATGGTGTCATTACTGCTTGGAGTGATATTACTGCATGTACTAGTGTTATTATTGTATAATACTGATTTCATTACTGCTTGGACTGATGTTATTACTACATCAATACTGAGGTCATTACTGATCATTACTTCATGTACTAATGCCATTACTGAGGTACTGATATCACTATCATACTGATATCATGATATCACTGATATTATGTATTGAAAGCATTACTAATGTACTGATGTCATTACTGCATGTACTGATCGCATTACTGATGTACTGAAGTCATTACTGCATGTACTGATGTCATTACTGCATGTACTGATGTACTGATCGCATTACTTATGTACTGATGTCATTACTGCATGCACTGATGGCATTACTGATGTACTGATGTCATTACTGCATGTACTGATAGCATTACCGATGTACTGATGTCATTACTGCTGTATTGATAGCATTACTGATGTACTGATGTCATTACTGATGTACTGATGTCATTACTGCATGTACTGATAGCATTACTGATGTACTGATGTAATTGCTGGTGTACTGATGTCATTACTGATGTACTGATGTCATTACTGCATGTACTGATAGCATTACTGATGTACTGATGTCATTACCGATGTACTGATAGCATTACTGCATGTACTGATAGCATTACTGATGTACTGATGTCATTACTGATGTACTGATGTCATTACTGCATGTACTGATAGCATTACTGTTGTACTGATGTCATTACTGATGTCATTACTGATGTACTGATGTCATTACTACATGTAGTGATAGCATTACTGATGTACTGATGTCATTACTGATGTACTGATGTCATTACTGATGTCATTACTGATGTACTGATGTCATTACTGCATGTACTGATAGCATTACTGATGTACTGATGTCATTACTGATGTACTGATGTCATTACTGCATGTACTGATAGCATTACTGATGTACTGATGTCATTACTGATGTCATTACTGATGTACTGATGTCATTACTGCATGTACTGATAGCATTACTGATGTACTGATGTAATTGCTGGTGTACTGATGTCATTACTGATGTACTGATGTCATTACTGCATGTACTGATAGCATTACTGATGTACTGATGTCATTACCGATGTACTGATAGAATTACTGCATGTACTGATAGCATTACTGATGTACTGATGTCATTACTGATGTACTGATGTCATTACTGCATGTACTGATAGCATTACTGTTGTACTGATGTCATTACTGATGTCATTACTGATGTACTGATGTCATTACTACATGTAGTGATAGCATTACTGATGTACTGATGTCATTACTGATGTACTGATGTCATTACTGATGTCATTACTGATGTACTGATGTCATTACTGCATGTACTGATAGCATTACTGATGTACTGATGTCATTACTGATGTACTGATGTCATTACTGCATGTACTGATAGCATTACTGATGTACTGATGTCATTACTGATGTCATTACTGATGTACTGATGTCATTACTGCATGTACTGATAGCATTACTGATGTACTGATGTCATTACTGATGTACTGATGGCATTACTGCATGTACTGATGGTGTTAGTTGATGAGTGACCAAAGCATTCATGTTCACCTTCAGAGGTTGGATGATGAAGATGCTCTGGAACATGGACAGCGACAGGGTGATGACCCATTTAATGGAGGACTCCTTCCCGTACTGAAAGCCGTAGAGCAAGGTGAAGAAGGTCGAGATGCCGCTTATGGCAACGAGAAGACCCCAGCCGATAAAGACAAACCACCAGGGCAGCTTGCAGCCGGTTTTTTTCTTCTTCTCTTGCACAGGCACAAAGCTGAAAATGAAAAATGAATGAGGGGGGGAGTAAATAAAAGTGATAACTAGTACAAAAGTCTCCCAAAGAGGTTTTATTTAATCCAATTTTTATTATTTGGTTTATTACTAGTCCAAAATACTTCATTTAACACATTAAATTCTTAGCTTGTTATGGTTATCTTTATTTGTCAGGATCTACAGTGAAACTAACTGGAAAGGAGTGTAGCGTACCACAGTCGTCGGCGATTTATGGGTTAAAACTGAAATAACGCTCGTAAACAAACTGAATTCCTATTTGAGGCATTACTGCATTTGATTTTTTATTACTGATGAAACGAGAACACTTTTTGGCAGGCGACAGACCTTTAGACCATTAGAGCAATGTTTTGAGCCAAGAGGATTTAAAAAAAATCTGTCCTTAATTATTCTATTTCTTGCTCATTTGTGTGATAAATACTCTAGTAAAGTGTTTCAGGGCATAACACGTACCCCTTGACAAATACAGTATCTCACAAAAGTGAGTACACCCCTAAGTGAAAATGTCCAAATTGGGCCCAAAGTGTCAATATTTTGTGTGGCCACCATTATTTTCCAGCCCTGCCTTAACCCTCTTGGGCATGGAGTTCACCAGAGCTTCACAGGTTGCCACTGGAGTCCTCTTCCACTCCTCCATGATGACATCACGGAGCTGGTGGATGTTAGAGACCTTGTGCTCCTCCACCTTCCGTTTGAGGATGCCCCATAGATGCTCAATACGGTTTAGGTCTGGAGACATGCTTGGCCAGTCCATTACCTTCACCCTCAGCTTCTTTAGCAAGGCAGTGGTCTTCTTGGAGATGTGTTATCATGCATTTCACTTAGGGGTGTACTCACGTTTCTTGCCAGCGGTTTAGACATTAATGGCTGTGTGTTGAGTTTTTGAGGAGACAGCAAATTTACACTGTTACACAAGCTGTACACTCACTACTTTACATTGTAGCAAAGTGTCATTTCTTCAGTGTTGTCACATGAAAAGATATAATCAAATATTTACAAAAATGTGAGGGGTGTACTCACTTTTGTGAGATACCGTATTTAAAGAAATCAACCAAACAAAAGTGTTCAGGAAACATCAAATAAATGAGTGAAGAGCAATGAAGAAGAAAGAAAATGGCTGTAAGAGAGAAGAGAAAAGAAAATAGACACAGAAATCGACTAAAATGTTGTTTTTTTTTGTTGTACAACTATTGTAAAGTTACGCTGCTTCAAGATAAGAGCCCAAAGAACCCTCAAAGAACTCCCTTTTCTAAGAATTTATGTATAATGAATACATTTTTGAATACAAACTCCACATTTCTGTTATTTATTTTCTTACTATCTAGAACCTAGAATTTAAATGGAGCTAAATTCTCCCGCTACTTGTTTTTGTTTTTTTTTTTCACGCGTTCTTTATTGGTTCATTGGATAATCAATTGTTTGTAGATAACTCAGAATTCTGACCTCTGCACTGGGTGAGTGCTGGTCAATGCCTCAGCCTTCTTCAGCATCAGGTTCACCGTGTTCTTGGCCAGATTGAGGTCCTCGGGGTGAGGGAACACTTTCTCTCCGGCGCGATCCAGTAACGACGACAGATGGCATGAAGTGTGAAAGACAAAACGGCTGCAGTGGGCCCAGTGCTGATCCCCGACAGTCTGGCCTGAGTGGACGGAAATGTATGAAAGGTTTTTAGTCTTATCTTCAGAAGAAAGAAAGCATATCACGTATTTCAAAATAGTGTTAACGACGTATTAGATGTAAAGGTGACACAGTGATTAGACGCGTTTCTGTAATGCCTACCTTGTATATGCATTGTGACGTCGTGCATCTGATTAAGCGCAGCGAACAGATCGGCGGTGGTCTCGAGATTTTGCTGCAGTGCAATCACGCAATTTTTGGGGCTTTTGCTGAGGAGACTCACAATATCCTGCGTGTCCTGAAAAAAAGACGACAATTACGTACATAAGATACAGGTGATCCCCTTAGGATGAAATGAAGGCAAAGAAATTCAGGAAAAAGGAAAGGACATCAGTTCTTCTCCCCCCCTGATATCATCCCATGACCGAGGAGATGCAAACGTTTAGTCTTATTAATTGTATTAATAAGTTTAAATCTTTAACATTACATGTTCATTATACAATAAATAATCAAATGTTACGGAGAGCAGAGCAATGACAATATTTCAGAGCTATTTGACTTGAGGACCTTGAGGATAGTCTGCATGGAAGCAGCGGAAGATTTGCTGCTGTTGTTGATCTTGGCCTTGTCCTCGTCTTCTTTTTGCACTCGCGGTTGTATGCTGCGGAATATGGTGACAATGAGGATGTTAATCGGGAACATGAGCAGGGCGCTTTCCACCGCGATCATGATCTGTTGCCAGGTGAGTTCAAAGGACCCTGTGGAAGCAACAGGACAAGGAGTTAGATTCTGTATTTTGAATATATTTCACTCTTTACTATGTAAGGCATAAAACGTGTTGAAGGAAAATAATCAATGACAAGGTGGTGTGATGTAGTGGTTAAGACGCTGGATTACTGATCGGAAGTTCAAACCCCAGCACTGCCAAGCAGTCATTGTTGGGCCCTTGAGCAAGGCCCTTAACCCTCAACTTGCTTGGTTGTATAAATGAGATAAATGTAAGTCGCTCTGGATAAGGGCGTCTACCAAATGCTGTAAATGTAAACCACGGCAATTTGCCAACGATTACCGTTTTTATTTGATTAAAGAACGACACATCGTAATTTTAACCATTTACTGTACAGTATAATTACATGTACCGCTCTATCTGGTCCAATGTGTACTGTATTCCATGTACAACATAGGAAATATGTCGATCATATATGGACTGCACATTAGCGCACGGCCAAAAAAAACGATGATAGTCAAGAGTATGAAATGTTTAACATCACTCTGACCTAACTTAACGATGACAGGAGACTCTCCATCTTTGGGAATGTTCCAGAACATGATGTTGATGACCATGGTGCACAGGAGCAGGCACATACAGCAGGAGACTCGCTGCACTCGGCTGAACGGGCTGTGGCGTGGAGGATTCACGATAGACATCCAAATGTGCTCGTCTCGGAACCCAGTGGATGTCCGCGCGTGGAATAAATTGCTGGAGTGGGTGGGACACACGGAACGGGAGTGTGAGCGGCATTCTTAGAAATAAAGGTTAAATCTAGAACCCTTAAATGTTTTTCAGTTGTCCGTCTAACGGGAGCTTGTATGTAGAACCTTACAGCAGAGTATTTTCCAGTCAGAACGTTCCAGGTAGAACTCATAACCCCTTAAAATCTCAGCTGGTTATTTAGTTATGCGTTTTAAAGCATATTATTCACTAACTATAGTGGAACGTTAGGAAACGTGTCTAAGTATGTAGGTCTGGATCTACTGACTAGCCAACGAATCTATCTATCCATCCGTTGAAGAACCATCAAGAGTGTAATTATAAACCATAATAAAGTGTAATAAAATGATATGAGCACAAAAGTATTAATCAGAACCATGATAGAAAAAAAAAACATAGAGTTCCTCTATGGTTTTTTGGTCTAGCTAGAACTGCTACCCAACCTCTCCAAAGTTCTACATAGAACCTTCCCAAGGTGGAACAAGCTGAAGCTTTTAGGGTGCTAGATGGATGCTTTTCGCTAAATACTTTTCTAAAACAATTTGTATTTAATTCATCATGGTACCCAAAACTGGTGATCTCGTTCTTCTTTGCAGGATTGAAGGTTCTTTTACAAGGTGTGTCGCCGTTGCCCTTTAGCCAGGTATTACACAGGAAGTGCCAGACCTGACGAGTCTGCAAGTCCTGCACTGTCACCTTCTGCAGGTACCTGATGGGAGACAATTCGCTCGAGTTAATATCACCATCATTTTCAATAATTTGGCTTTGTTTTCCAAAATGTACACTGTTTGAGAAAATCTCGTCCCTATCTACCTTCCTGCTTCTGATCTATTCAATGTATTAAAACCCTGTGTGGAAAAACGAAAGAAGACATGTTCACCAGTCTGGACTTCCTCCAGTGTTGTCATGCCACAGTTTAATGTTCTGCAGCTCTCCCAGAGGGAACGGAGTGCTCAGCATGAACATGTCCACTCCTCCTTTCTCAAATGCAGGCTGGTCTGGGTAAGCTAAGTTATGGATGTCGGTCTCGCCATCTGTGCCCTCTACAGTCATCATAACCTGTTCAAAACACACACACACACACACATACATACATAACACGACCGCAGTGTCACCTATGAAAAATATGTCTGGTGGTCTGGGAAAACCAAGGCTGAAAATGACTTTGTGACTTTTTCTTGTATAAGCCATAAGTTTGAACCCCCTGAAACACTTACTGATCATTTCAAATGCTTACTCGTGGGTTTCTGACAGCACACAGACAGCGCAAATGTTTAGATAGTACATGTCAAATCATTCGAAGTGCGCTATAACAGTATTCATGAAAGGTCAGCATTATAGTTTCGCCATATTTAACCTACCCAAACGTCGAATGAACACGTCTCTTAGTCTGTTTAATCACATTTTATCGGGTACCCGGTGCTACGGTGAGAAACAACCTTGAATAATCAAGGATTGTGCTTTTTTTCCTGCTTCTGTTTGAAAGCCAGCTAGCTAGACTCCAGGGATATCGAGGTGAGAGCCGATGAAGGACTGAAGGAGAAAAAGAAGCTTCAATCTGGCTTAATGAGGTAAAATGACATTTGACGCTATGACTAGCATGCTATTTTAAGAATTTTTAGTAGAACTGTCATTAACTGTGACGCCTTTTATTTCCTATGCCTATTAACGGACCTTAAATAACTCAGTGATAAAAAAAAGGAAAAATAAAAATATACATTGTGCTTGTTGGATTCTTGGATTTTAAAGGGATAAGTTCTTGTGATGTGACAAATTGCCCGATCGGATCACTTGTACACACCTTGGCCGTGGTTCCTGCTTGCTTCCGGTTTCCTGTCTGTATATTCAGCAGGTAGTTATAATGAGCACATGGATGATTGTCCTCCAGCAGCATTACCTTGCGCTGAAAAGATACAGAAAGAAAGTATTCTCATCTCTCTCTCTCTCTCTCTCCCTCTGGTTAGCATTATCATAATTTCAGATCATATGAGGATGGAAGTGGTCTGTACCGTTCTCTGTGCTTTTTTGTCAGCATACCGTGCCCAGGCCACAAGGATCAGATAGAGGAAAAAGAAAGCACCTAGGACAGAGGCAACCACATAATTCTGATTGATGGTGGCGAAGAGCGCAGCTGTTTTTGACAGGTCTATCGGATTGGGCATCACGAAGAAGGAGCTCCCGTAGAAAGTGTTGTGGTTACACAAGCAGTGAGTCATGTTCGGTAGTGTTTTAGGACCAACCTGTGTGAAAGAGTTGACACAGTTATCACACACCGCACACTGTTATCTCCAATCACTTGGATTATATTGGTACTCCGTTTGTAATTCTGTGCCATCTTTATAGATAATGACACACTTACCCAGCAGCCATCTCTGCTCCAATCATTTTGGTTTACATCCCAGTACACGCACTTAAAGTTCATAAGCGTGACATTGACGGTCACAGGACGGCTTGACGTGTAGTTGAACACGGTTATGTTCACATACATGGTCCCGTTAGTAGTACCGTTCAGCATCTCGGGGTGGATGAGCCAGCGATAATTATCGCCTTCACGTGTGACAGTGAGAAAAGAGAAATAAAAATCACATGCGAATCACACGGCGTATACAAACATGCAAAAACGACATGATTACTGAGAAGGAAGTTGCATTAAAGCTATATTTAACAATCAAGATTTGAACTCTAGGACTTTTTATGCGAGCAATATTTTGTTGTTTTTTAAAACAACCAAAAAATAAATGAATGAACTATTTATAAACTATAAATTTCCTTCTTCGGTCCACATTTTCTATTCCAAATTCTTTTCAGGCTTAAAGGAAAGTGCTTGGGTATAAAGGAGGTGGTCTAGACGCTCCTGAAAACCCCACACAAACCACTACTTCTAAAGAAGAATCTGGCAACCCCGGAGACGTAAACTACACTCAGGATGTTTGTATGTTCTTTTTTTTTTTTTTTTTAAGTTTTCTATTGCATATATGCCATCTGAAAGCCTGATGGCTTAAATAATCTCAAAGATTTCTATAAACCTTGATTTTTTAAAATTTTTTTTTTGCTTTCCAAAACACTCCTTACCATGGCCAGTCAGGATGGTGCGCTGACTGAGATTGTTTGATTGGTAAGTGGAAGACAGGAGCAACAGAAGAGAGACATTTTGATCTGGTACTGCAGTTACAAGGACAGTTGAGTTTGGATCAGTGATGTTGAAGGATGTGATGAGAGCAAACCCATATTTCACAGGCATGCTTGCAATTGCTGGCTCAGTGGCTCCAGGACGTGGGAGAAATATCTGCACAGGGGAGAGAGAAGAATGTGTAATTTATGCCATTACATGATTCAGATGTGAAATTTAGTCGTGGTTTTTACAGACTTCACATGTTAATGTTTCATACATTTTTCACAGCTGGGGTTTTTCCCATGTAAATTTTCCCCACGATTCATTTTTCAATGTATTTATTTTCAGGTGACTTTTTGTTTTCTTTTTAGATAATTGTTTATTTTGCATGATTTTCCCCATATGATTCAGTCTTTACATGAGTCATTTATTTTCATGTATGATTCCCCAGCCCCCCTCATGTTTTTTTTTTTCAGAATTCTTTTTTTTTTATGATTCATTTGTTTCGCAGGTGCTTTTGCACTTGATTCATTTATATCACCTGATTGTTTTCACATGACATTTATTTTACGTCATTTTTTCACATGATTCAGTTTTCACATGATTCATTTATTTTACGTGTCATTTTTTCACATGATTCAGTTTTCACATGATTCATTTATTTTACGTGTCATTTTTTCCACATGATTCAGTTTTCACATGATTCATTTATTTTACGTGTCATTTTTTCACATGATTCAGTTTTCACATGATTCATTTATTTTACGTGTCATTTTTTCACATGATTCAGTTTTCACATGATTCATTTATTTTACATGTCATTTTTCCACATGATTCAGTTTTCACATGATTCATTTATTTTACGTCATTTTTCCACATGATTCAGTTTTCACATGATTCATTTATTTTACGTGTCATTTTTTCCACATGATTCAGTTTTCACGATTAATTTATTTTACGTGTCATTTTTTCCACATGATTCAGTTTCACATGATTCATTTATTTTACGCGTCATTTTTTCCACGTGATTCAGTTTTCACATGATTCATTTATTTTACGTCATTTTTTCCACATGATTCAGTTTTCACATGATTCATTTATTTTACGTGTCATTTTTTCCACATGATTCAATTTTCACATGATTCATTTATTTTCACATAGGATACATTTTTCATGAATCAATTATTGTCATGTGATTTACATGATTTTTTTTACATGATTCATTGTGTGCATGATTTATTTATATCACCTGACTCTTTTCACATGATTCATTCATTTTCTTCGCGTTATTCACAGGTTGTGCTTACTTAGTTCACTTGTGCAAGTTCAGGGCATACCATATAATCATATACACCTGTGAAATAGATGTAATTTTTTTTTCTAATGGTGAGCCTTGTAGTGTAAAATGAGGGCTCAGTAAAGAGGTCACCGGAACTCACCTCGATGAAACTTGACAGATTGCTGAGTTTGACATTAGACTGCCCATCCGAGAGTGAGAGGCTGCAGATAGTGCCAGTCAGGCTAAAGTTTGATTCCGCAGCCATTGGGTTTGTATTATAACTGAACATCTGCACAGAGATGAACAAAAACAAACACATTTTAAACAAAGAAAATGGTGGAAATTATATTAGAGCTTTTATTATAGGTATTAGGTCCTCGAATGCTGCCATATCTTCAGCAGACAGCTGAAAATCAGCGCTATGTGCTACTTGCCTACACAGACATGCCAGTAAAAGTCTCTGATTGGCTGAACAAACCTGAACGTCGATAGGGCTGTTCGGCAGCTGTGACTTAAATGTATCCAAAGAGGGAAACTGGACAACACTCGTGTCCGTACTCCCAAGCGACAAGTTTTCCATATTTTCTGGGTTCTGTCTTTAAAAGAGAGAGAGAGAAAATGTGTATGAAATTACAAACCTATTCTTTAAAAGATTTTTAAAAATGTTTTTATTAACCAGGTAAGTACTGTATGGCTTCATAACACCAGCATAAGCTTTTTATGACAACTTACATAAACCTACATAAACATTTACAAAGGTGTTTTAGCAACACGCATCAGCTGAAAAAGACTGCCTTCTTCAATTTTTATTTTGAACTCTTGGATTAAAAGGTTTATATCGAGTGTCACGAAGGGCTTATGCAGGTGTCCTGTAGCCTTATGAACACTACCATTAATTAAAAACTGAAGAAGCAGTGATTTATTTGGAGGCAGAAATTTATTGAAATAATCCTTTACAAATGATTATGTAGGTTTATGTCAGTTGTCATGAAGGGCTTATTCAGATGTTGTGCAGCCTTATGAACACTACCCTTATGTAAAAATTGAAGAGTGCCGTCATTATGTCAGCTGATGTTTATTGAAATAAACCTTTACAAATGATTATGTAGGTTTATTCCAGGGGTAATGAAGGGCTTATGCAGGTGTTATGTATGTAGGCCTTATGAACTCTACCTTAAGTAAAAAAAAAATAAAAAAAAATGAAGGCAGTCTATATGTCAACTGATGCCTGTTTTTGAAACTCTTAAAATAATTATATACATTTATGTCAGTTGTAACGAAGGGCTTATGTAGCTGTCATGTAGCCTTATGAACACTACCCTTAAGTAAAAATTGAAGAAAGTAGTATTTATGTCAGCTGACAGTTATTGGAATAAGCCTTTATAAACGATTATGTAGGTTTATGTGAGTTGTCATGAAGGGCTTATTCAGGTCTCATGAACATTACAATTATGTCAAAATTGAAGGTAGATTAAATATCAGCTGATATTTCATGGAATAAGCCATTATAAATGTTTAGACAGTTTTAAGTCAGTTGTTGTGAAGAGCTTACGCTGGTGTCATGTAGACCTATGTCAGCTGACATTTAGTGGAATAAGCCATTATAAATAATTACATTGTTTTTTATATAGTTTTTATTATGTCAGTTGTCATGAAGGGCTTATGCAAGTGTTTCACGTAGCTGTATGAACCCCAGCCTTATATAAAAAGTAAAGAAGGCAGTTTTTATGTCAGCCATTATAAATTGCTGTGCAGGTTTATGTCAGTTGTTGGGAAGGGCTTATACAGGTTACATGTAGCCTAATGAACCCTTAAGTAAAGATTACAATGCCGTCTTTATGTCAGCTGATGCCTCTTGTTGAAGCTCTTAAAATGATTATATAAGCTCATGTCAGTTGTCATGAAAAGTTTACGCAGGTAAACTTGAAGAAACTTGAAAACACCTGAAGAAGAAGAAGGCAGTTCTTATGTCAGCTGGCGTTTATTGGAATATAAATGCTTATGTAGGTTTATGTAAGATGTCATGAAAGGTTTATGTAGGTGAGCAATACCTTGAGTAAAGTGTTACAAAAAACGTTTTTATGCAGTACTTGAAAGTATGTATCATATACTTACCCAGTTAATACCTACAAGAAAACCTAATCCCAGTATATAACAAATCAAAGTTTGTAAGAGTGTAAATATAAAATATACCTACTTGGTTGCAAAAAGCGTGCCTGATACAAAATCCAAGACATATATAATACCAGTGTCTTGCTTTGTCAGTATATTTATCTCCTGATAAATCTGGACAGCCAGAATAAGCAGCTCCTCAAGCTGTTTGATTCAAAGACACACACATTAAAAAAATAAAAAAAGAACAGCACATATCGGTGGTTATGAAATGCTATATGCGTCCCCAGAAATTCTCCCTCTTTTTTTTTGTTCTTTTGCTTACATATTCTGGGCTGTCATCTGGTCCACACTGCTCGATGGTGTACAAAATGATGCCTCCGGTACAATTAATAGTGAGGCTCTTGCTCTGGTCATCTATTTTTGTAAGTATCTTCATGGCTTTTAGTATACTGTTTAGGTATTTCTTCTGCGAGTTGAAAAGAGTATAACTGAGATCACACACTCACTGACAAATGATTTTTTTTTTCCATCTGACACTGAAAGAATCATGATAGAGTTATTTTTAGAAATGGCTCAGAGTATTTGGAGACATGTCACCTTTGAATCATGCGTTATCTCCACCGGTTCGTTCGCAATTTTGACTAATATGTTCTTAGCGAGCTGCAAAATACATGACAAGATTAACGGCAAAGAATATTACAAATCGCCTCATAGATATGTAATGACTTTTTTTTTTTAATGTATAAAATTCACTGACATCGAAGAGAGCTTGCAAGTCCGATGTTGATGAATCCATTTGTGTTAACCATTCAATTACTGAAAAGAAAGAGAAAGAAATGTTCAAAGATCTTTCTACAGAATATAAGGTCCCATATTTTACTGTCATATCACAACGGTTTACTCGTGTTATCCGTGCTCCTCCGGACCCGGATGCTCCTCTGCTCTTGCATATTTTCATCTTCATCTGCTTGGGAATCTGTAAGAGCACAGCATCTGTTATCTTCGGTTTCATTTAAAGAACCGGATATACCTTGTGTTACATAACACAGTGGAGTTGGTATTTCTATTGGCTCAAAATACATGTAAAAAGCGTCATATGGAAATTTTGTTTTTACCGTGAGTACACAGGTAACCCAAGGTCATATTGCAGTAGGGCGTGGTCACCAGCTGTAATGGCTCCATTATCGCGTAGGTGCAAAAAGGTGGACTGGGTCTATCAGCAGGTTGAGCAGTGGGCATTGCTGCACATTTAGCATATGAAGAAAAAAAAACATTTACTCTTTATATTTACAGCGCATAAATAAATAAGAGATATGGTCATGCAGGTAAATAGTAAATATGTGTTTATGTTTCATTCCTTAAACAACATGCTGATTCAAGCATATTATTCAGTACAGACTACGAACAGAAGTGAAATGAACATTAAAATAGAGGCAGTTACTGAAGTTACTTATTACAGTAACCACAAACATTTGCATATATTTAGAACAAAATGAAAAAGTAAAGAAAGGTATTTTTAAAGCAATTTCACAATGAATTTGACATCAGTGCCTTTATTATCACGTAGGCCTAGGTGATACGATGACGTAATATCAATATTGTGATAAATATTGATCAATATTGTGATAAATTATGTCACAAAACACTTTTGTGGATACTGTAATATTGTAATTTTCTTTAATAATTACAAATTGACTGCTGATTTGATGTTCAAATTTTGTATCTTAATTAAAGAATTCTCCTTTTAGAGTTAAATATATATTTTTTTTATAAATAAAAGTTATTTTTAAGACATTATTTGACAAACATTTTATAGACATTATCAAACATTTGTTTTCACAATACCATTATGACAAATCTCAAGATATCACTTCGAAACTTTTGCATCCGATAGTGCCTACACATTCTTCCTGACATTCCTGCTAGATTAGTTACGCTGAGTTCTTCAAATCAATTTTTTCCCCCAAACAGTTTTTCTCTTCATTTTGGATTGTAGAGTTAACGCAGGATCAACCCACATTTCATTCGGAACAGTTTGGAAGTCTGTTGTCTTTCGAGCGATTGTGAAAAACACATACATTTTCACTTTTTTCTATTTAAAAAAAAAAAAACCATGGGGGATGCAAACATTTGCTCTCAAGCGTAAAACTAGATGTTCCACTCTGAAGGATCGGAAAGTTTAAAACCTTTAATCCAATTCGACATAATTACGGTAGTAGTTTTATTATGAAGAACGAACTACCGTGTACATATCACTGCAAGATCTGTGCTTATAATCCGAATCAAAATCTCTAATATGTAATTTTCTAAATATGACATAATCTGTAGTAGAAGTGTGTGCAGGATTGATAATCTCATTCCTGTCTACTTCTGAAGAAATTCGGACGCACTTGACTAATCCTGTGAGCTCCCGGAGAAATTATTTTTGTTTGCTTCTGCAATATTTTTTAACGAAACTACCTGGTTTCATCTAATAATCTAATTATAAACCCTGAATACAAACAAATTAGCCATTTACACCAGCTGACCAGAATAAAGCAGAGACTGAAGATGCATTATAGAAGCAGCTCCCATATTAATGAACGTAGACTTTCTTTTTTCCACCATCTTCATATTTGACGCAGTTGCTCCACTATCATGAGAGTAGAATACTTAAACTACGACTATGTTGGGTGGCCAGTCCCGTTGGACACCCTGAGAAATTAAGACTCTGATTCCAAGTGACTAGGTTCAAGACAAAAGCCATTTACTCTGGCTTTGTCATGTAATACCATTTATTTTGATTGGCTAATTAGCTTGAGAAAGAGATAAGGGACATCTGAGACCAATCACAGGCATGTGTTACTAATAATACTATTATTGTACCATCTGTGACAAAGAAAGAGCTTCGAATGTCAAACATTTAAAGTCAATCCTAGACAATAATTCCATCCTACAATATTTGTTACAAACTGGTGAGAAACTGGACAGGATTTTTATTATTTTTTTTCCTACTCACCCTGAATAACACATTCAGCGTAAGATCCTGTCAAACCTTCACCGACCCAAAAGCCTGGAGCTGTGGTCTGGACGTCTTTCAACACTTTGGAAAAGAAATCCTTGATCTCACAGTCCAGATACTTCAGAAGTTTCCCTCCTTGAGTCTCGCAGATTTCATTCGCCCGTCCCCATGACTGTGGGTTTGCGACGAATTCGTACGATACGTTCTGAAAAATGGCCTCGTTGATATATCGGTCGTCTGATACATCTCGGGATGTCGTCAGGGACACGGCGTGAGCGGATAAGAGAAAAGTCCCTGAAATCCAGCAATAAATGCAGAATTGCTTTAGGAAAGGCATCGTGGGAAGAGCGAAAACGAGCAAACTTCACTTCCAGCCAAGACTTCGTAGACTGGAAAACAGGGAGCTTCAGTCCATCTTAGGCAAATCGACAGCAACTCTCTTTGTGAAAACAGTGCATGTGAGCTAACTTCCTCATTTTCATTAGGAAAATGATAGGAGACACTCAAACTACATGCAAAGTCTGATTTCAGCTTGCCTCACAGATTGGTTTTTGGGTTGCTTAGACTGTGCAGTACAAAACGAAATGATACTGGTTTTTGACTGAATTTAAGTGAAGAAAAGAAATACAACAATTGCTTTTGGCTGATTGATGGCCTACTTGAGCAAAATATAGTTTCACAATTGGATAAATTTGTAAAAAAAAAATATATATATATATATATATATATATATATATACATTATACATTAGTGTATAGGCCTCATTTTTAAGCTGTCAATGTTTATCTTGTGGAAATCCCAATTGTCCGAGATGAAAAGTGTATTTCTGAATTAGGATTGGAACATATGAACATTCGGTACATTGTCATATCACTGTCCACAACTCTATTACAATAAAGAGTAAATGAAACTGATATTTCTATATCATCCCTGCCTGTTTTCATTCTGGCTATAGGTTACCTTTGATTTCATATGTGACACATAAATGCTGCTGTAAATAACATTTTTAAGCAAGAGATCAAAGGTTTTTGTGACAATTTTCACATTTCAATATAGAGAACAGTGTGTTCAATGGTAAAATGAACTTATTTTGTATGCATATTATCAATGAGGAGGTTCCAGTGCTCCCTCCTTCTCTGCACTGCATGTGACGTCGGTGATGCGCACATCTCAGTCAGGAAGTTAAAGGTTATATACGTGCGTATGGGTGTGTGTGTGTGTGTGTTTGTGTGTGTGTGTTCGTGATTTTACCCTATTGTCAATACTGCTACATTCGTAGATCTGTATTTCTGTTTGATGCTGAGGATCTTATCCTGACACAACTTGTATACAGGGTGAATTCAGATACAGTGCCCGCCACTATTATTGGCACCCTTGGTAAATATGAGCAAAGTTTGTCTTTATTGTTTAACCTTTTGATTTTTTATTCAAATTTTTTTTTACAAAAATATTCTGCTCTCATGGATATCGAACAATTGCAAACAAAACACAGGTTTATTAAAAAAAAAATCTTTGTTAAATATAGGTGTGCAACAATTATTGGCACCCTTTTAGTCAATACTTTGTGCTACCTCCCTTTGCCAAGATAAAAGCTATGAGTCTTCTCCTATAACGCCTGATGAGGTTGGAGAATACATGGCGAGGGATCTGAGATCATTCCTCCATACAGAATCTCCCCAGATCCTTCAAATTTCAAGGTCCATGCTGGAGGACTCTCCTCTTCAGTTCACCACACAAGTTTTCTATGGGTTTCAGGTCAGGGGACTGGGATGGCCGTGGTAGGACCTTGATTTTGTGGTCAGTAAACTATTTTTGTATTGTGTTTGATGTATGTTTTGGATCATTGTCCTGCTGGAAGATCCAACCATGGCCCATTTTAAGCTTTCTGGCAGTGGCAGTCAGGATTTCATTTAATATTGATGGAGTCCATGATGCCATGTATCCTAACAAAATGTCCAGGTCCTCTGGCAAAAACACAGCCCCAAAACATTAAAGAGCCTCTCTAATAGCTACCTCTCTGTGTGCCAAAACCACCTTTCATCTGACCATAGAACCCGATCCCAATTGAAGTTCCAGTAATGTCTGGCAAACTGAATCTACTTGAGTTTGTTTTTGGATGAGAGTAGAGGCTTTTTCTTGAAACCCTTCCAAACAACTTGTGGTGATGTAGGTGACTTTGGATTGTAGTTTTGGAGACTTTCTGACCCCAAGATGCAACTAACTTCTGCAATTCTCCAGCTGAGATCCTTGAATATGTTTTGGCCACTCGAACCATTCTCTTCACAGTGCAACAATATAGACACACGTCCAATTCTAGATTGATTCATAACATTTTCAGTTGACTGGAACTTCTTAATTATTGCCCTGATGGTGGAAATGGGCATTTTCAATGCTTGTGCTATTTTCTTATAGCCACTTCCCATTTTGTGAAGCTCAACAACCTTTTGCCGCACATCACAGCTATATTCCTTGGTCTTACCCATTGTTATGAATAACTAAGGGAATTTGGTCTGTGTGTTACCTCATATTTATATCCCTGTGAAACAGGAAATCATGGTTGAACAATTTCCTGTGCCTAGTCAAAAAAAATAAAATATCTACTAAAAAAAATAAAATATCAATGGGAATATACTTCAAATATATTTTTCTCATATCAGTTCATAGGGGTGGCAATAATTGTTGCACACCTATATGTAACGAATATATTTTTATTTTGGATAAACCTGTGTTTTGTTTGCAATCGTTTGATATCCATGAGAGCAGAGTATTTTTTTATGAATCTTTTGAACAAAAGATCAAACAATAAAGACAATTTTTCCACAGCCTTCTTTGCTCATATTTACAAAGGGTGCCAATATTAGTGGAGGGCACTGTATATCGGGCCAGTTTTTGAATTTCCACATTGTCTAAGCTCTTTTGTCATAAGTAAAACTAAATACCCAACACATGATACATTTCTGAAATCCTCAAGGTGTTCTCTATCTACATGGGAAGGAAACATGTTTCATCATGTTCTAAAGAAGGATATTTGACCCATTTTTTAATGATGTTTGGTCGTTCAGTCCAAGGTCAGACTGTTTAATGCTCAGAGATATAAAGAAAAACCCAAAAGCTACATGCCAGAATATTCTTGAGATGTTAGGCCATCAGTCCAGGAGTTTAAGCTGGGTCAAAATTGGGTCATACAACAGGACAATGATCCAAAGCACACCATCAAATAGAAATCTGAATGGCTAAAGAAGAAAAAATCAAGGTGTTGGAATGGCCAAGTCAAACTCCAGACCTCAACTCCATTGAAATGATGTAGTGGGATATTAAGAGAGCTTATAAAGAAAAAGCCCTCAAACATCATTGAACTGAGGCGATGTTGTAAAGAAGAGCGGGCAAAATTTCCACAACGACAAGAGGCTGATAAACTCCTATAGAAAACGTTTACTTCAAGTTATTGTTGCTAAAGGTGGTTTTACATGTTACTGAATTATAAGCTGTATTTATTTTTTCTCAAATGCTTTCTGAATGTTGGTTTACTGTACTTTTTGCGGAAAAAAGACTACATACTGAAATCTGTTCTGCTTTTTATGTTGTCACTTGAGGTTATTTCTTTGTATATAGAGGTTGGTGAGCATGACAGGATTGTTATTTCGATAGATAGAATTGAAGGAGGGTGTACTTTCTTTTCCCCCTGAACCATTTGCTCAGTTTAAAAAAAATAAAATAAAATAAAAACCCATCAAGGGCGTAGTTTATTATAAATATAGACCAAAGTGACATATTTAATTATTAGTTTGTTTCTTTAATTACACGTTTAATGCAATACGTCACTTTGGACTAATACTACAATGCACACCTTATAAGTGGCAAACATCGCGAGAACTCAGGAGAGTTGAGTCAAATCACGTGACTACCCATCCTGCGTTTACAACGTGAGTGATCATGGCCGGGCAGCTGAAGGTAACTTAGCATTCAGGATTAAAACAACCACAACACTACAAGAATACCAGAAAAAGTGCGACAAATACTATAATGCGATATATAAATATTATATAGCATGACGTGTTTAACCCGTGACTTTTACCAGTTCAGACTGAATATTAGACATGATGAGTTTTCCCTCTCAGATTCTCTTCTATCGTGTGTTAATTCATGACTAATTCACGACTTTCACAATTCCGAGGCGATGAACGGTGTACTTTGAGAAGTTGTGAACAATCGTGTCACACACGTAGACATTACTGGTGCTGATGAATGTCCTCTTGCCATGTGATTGCTGCCCTTCTGGGTTCTGCCTTGTGCGCATGCGCAGTATGTTGGCGATTTGTTATCGCGATACTGGCCTTTTGCGATATCGCAGTCTGGAATATGTAAATGATGTAAGTGAGTTTTACAAATCAAAGCACTTTTATGATATTCTGAGATAATCCTGATTAATTCCAAATGTTCGTGAAGAATCACAACATTCATGCGATCAGAGAGATGTGAATAGTTTGGGTCCTATTTATACAGGACGTGGATAGTAGTAAACTGGCAGATTTTCCTAAATTCATCCATTCATCCATATTCGTATTCCTGTCTCACGCCCAGTTTTCCTGGGATGGGCTCCCGGTTCCACCATGACCTTGACCAGAATAAAGTGTTCACTGAAGAATGAATGAATGAATGAATGAATTAGCACACACCTGAGGCCACTGAGGTATAGACAGTAATCCATTTTAAAGGATATAGTGCAGGATAATGTCTAATGTTTAAAGGAAATGTGTTGCGCTATTGACTGGCAGTTTCCTATTGTTACTATAGTTTGATTCTTCCTTTCACTGTTTTACCTGTCAGAAGTCATTGTCCAAGTCTGAGACATATCGACGAAACATGACCATGAACTGCTTTGTTAACTAATAGGGTCATAAAAATCAGGTTTAATGTCCTTCTTTTCAGTTTAGTCATCCAGACTCCTTTTTTTCCCCCACCACAGGAGCGTCTGAAGGACGCTGTAAAGATCCTGGGATGTGGCAGCACCTTATTCCTGGGATACCTGACCGCAACCGGGGACGAGCGCTTCTACGCTACCACCCTCATGCCCGTGCTGCAAAGACTTGTGGGAGCAGAAACAGCTCACGTCATGGCTGTGCGGTTACTCAGCCTGGGCCTGGTGCCCAGAAGTCGCTACCAGGATCCTGCATCACTGGTGAGTGTACAAAATGTCTATTACTAATACTATACGCTATTACTATAATTATTTTAAATGACTAGTGTTAGAATAGCTGATGTACTTTTAACAGCCTGATGCTTGGATTGTGTTCTGCTTCAGTTATCGATGGAATTTTTTTTGTCCCAAGCTTTCGATACAATTTGACATGCATCATGTGACCGTTTGTACAAAGTAGGCCTGTCACGATAATTACATTTTCGACTTATCGTACGATATATTTTTCTGACCTATCACCTATTTCCCATTGTGTTTACATGCGTGTTTGTTTACATAAGAGTGAATGTCACCAACATTTTAGCTGTTCGCACTGTCAAATTAAAATTCCAACTTGGAATATTCGTCGAATTTAAGATAAAAACGCACATTCGAATGCAAAAACTGTCTGCATTCGAGTTTAAGACGTGTATTAAAACACAGACAGTGAATAACTAAAGCATAAGGAAATCGCAGTATTGTATTCCCGTGTCTGAATGTTCCCAAGAATTAAAAGTTCATGGTTCTTTGAAAGGGTGTACTTGCATTATTATGCTCTTATATTATCATTATATCAGTTGCATAAAATGGTCTTAAGATGACAATAATATCGTTAATTGCGATTATTTCTGGGACAGTGTATCGTCCAACAAAAGCAGTTATTATAACAGGTCTAGTACCAAGCCTTAGCAATATCAATCTAATTAGAAATTTTTTATGTGCTAATCCAGGAGGTAAATGTGATGGGACGGAGGTTCGGGAATCCTGTTGGGATCGCAGCAGGCTTTGATAAGCACGGTGAGGCCGTGGATGCTCTGTATCGGTTGGGCTTCGGCTTTGTCGAGGTGGGCACGGTCACCCCGAAACCACAGGAGGGAAATCCAAAACCCCGCGTGTTCAGACTCGAGGCTGACCAGGCGGTTATTAACAGGTATGAGGCAGCTTTGAGCTTTGTTCCCCTTCTGCAACGTCTGACGCAATTTATACAGCTTTCTGCTGCTTGGCCTGTCACGTTGCACTGCTTAACTATTGCAGATGACCCAAAACGCAATAGTGCACCTGATCTTCAGTCAACCAAAACATGTCTGCTCTAATCCTGTTTATACTGCAGTGCTTTTGAATCGAATCTGATTGGTCAGATGATGTCGATTAACTCCGACATCAGTGCCAGCTGTAATTCAAAAGATTTAACAATAGCTAAAAAGCATGCCGAAGCATGTCCGAGGTGTCCAGGTGATATTTTGACGCAGAATTCAAAATATTTAACACGTAAATAATGCATTTAGAATGTGAAGTAGTTCAAACGAGCAGGAAAAAAAAAAAAACGATCTTTGCATGTAGACATGACTGGCTGCTAGGATTGTATTCTGCCGCACCTTTAAAGTGTCTTTGAGTAAAAGTGTAAAAGTGCCAAAAGCAATAAATGTAAATGTGGCTTGCTGAATTGGAAATGGGGGAAGGTACAAGTGTGCAATGTCACGGTAACATCATGGTGATCGAGGACGTGGAAACCCATTTATACACGTGTCGTTATAAGAGAAGCAAATTGAAATGAACCTTGGGTCGCTTGTTGTTTTTAGTCTTTGGGTTAAGTTGTTTGGGGATATTTGTAGCTTCATGTGCCAAAACTTTTGGAAAAATGGCCTCAAATTTTTCGTGACGTCAGAATGGGCAATATTGTAGGTTCACAAGCCCTCATAAGCAAAATGAGTGTAGGATTTATGTAAATAAGATGCAGGCTATTTGAATAGTTGCACATGTACATCAGGATGCATTTTAGAATATTTTTACACAAACACGTCCTAGGCTACGAAATGAATGAAAAATTTCCGTCCGTGTGGCTTGGGACTAGCTTTGATGCACACTGGACACCACAATCATCCATTTTAGCAAGTTCCTCACAGGCAGGTTAAGTGGACGAGCCTGTGCTCTTGACGTAAACGAGCGCAATGTGTACACACTCCCGGTTTTGAATGGCAAATTCTCTCTCTCTCTCTCTTTGGTACGCATATTGCATAAGATTGGAAAAAGGTGCCCTTAGATGTGCGACAATCCCGAAATCTGAAGTCACGCAAAAACTCCATTTTTTTTTTTTTACTTTCATCATAAGGTAATATTACAATCAGCAGGTCAGTTGTGTGGTATCGCTAGAAAATGGTTATTTAGTTTGCTACAGTTAAAATTAAGGCTTTGTTAGTAACACATCTAGCAACTATTTCACAATCTGAAGCAGTTTAATACAGTGAGGAACACAAAGCATTTAAATTTGCATTAAGCGATTATTAAAAAAAAATAATAAAAAAAAAAAAGTACGGAATTGAACAGTGTACTCTTCGTTAAAGAGTTTTCCTCTTTTCTTTTTAAAGAGGACAAAATCTTTCATATATATATATATATATATATATATATATATATATATATGTGTGTGTGTGTGTGTGTGTGTGTGTGTATATCTATATATATTTATATATATTATTTTGATCAATATTGAGATCTCAATTATTTATCATGATTATTTATTGATTTTAGGGACAACATATTTTTATTGTACTTTCACATTTAAATAAACAGCCTGCTGCTTTCACCTCCATGTTGTGCTACGTTCCTGCTAATGTCCAAATCTTTGCATCAAATAAGACTGCGCCTTAAAGCGCATCATCTCGTAGAAGCAAAATGTAAATAAAATTGTACCCAAAATATAGGATACGTAAAAATGCCATCAACCAAATGAAAATATGCATCAAATATAACAACATGCGACTAAATGAAAACGATTCAGGCGAATGCAGAAAAGGCAACAACAGTGTTTACAGGAGGAGAGACGCAAGACAGTTTCTTTTAGGAGATTACAAAAATTTAGGAGCACATTTGAAGCTTAGTGTGTTTTTTTTTTTTTGTTTGTTTGTTTTTTTTTTTTTTAAGAGATGGTAGCGTTAATGTGCCACGTTATAACACACAAGTAGGCATGAGAACCTGAGCTCGTCAATTATGACAGAATTTCGGAAGATAGTGTGGGATCAATAAAAGATGGCGGTTTGTGAGATCGGGAAGTTGAGAGAAGCAGATGATGTTCAGTGTTACTCGTCATCATAATGGCTTCTCTGCAGTATTTCCACACTTGTTCGGTTGACTGAGGAGTTGAAAAGCAGTGTGAAAGTAACTGTAGATGCATTTTGGACTTCCTGTAGTTTTTATTCCGATTGTATTCTACAACTCCGAACAGGTCACTCGCACCGGTGCGAATAAATATTTAGTCACAGTCGCACAAAGTACTTCAGTCGCAAATACGAGTGAAATAGTTGCACTGTAGAGCCCTGAGTTTATCTGCAAAGTTTTTTCCCGTTCGGCGTGATGATGTTTAATGTCCCCGACAACCTCTGTAGTGCCATTTAGCATCGTGCTAGCTAGTGTCATGATTTCCCCTCGCGCAAGAGCTGGAGCTCGCAGAGAAACTGGCAGCTCGAGCACTAAAATGCTGACCCCGTTTCCGGATTTTGGCGCTACAAATTGACGTCATCCCTGCACCGCCCTATGTGATTGGCTGTAAGCGCTTGATTTGAGTGGAGAAAACAGCGGAGTTTTCTATGAGCGGAGGACGAACTTTAAACGTCAGTATCACAGTCGATCATGTTCATTTAATCGTGGGCAGTCAATATCGTAATCCCGATCGATATCCGATTAATCGTGCAGCCCTAGTGTGTGTGTATGTATATGTGTATATATGTATGTATATGTGTGTGTGTGTGTGTGTGTGTGTGTGTGTGTGTGTATATGTGTATATATATATATATATATATATATATATATATATATAAAAATAAAATATGCGTGTATCATGTGCCATCAGGGGTAATTTACCTTCTATGTAAACGTTTTAGGTAATTTATTTAAATAAAAATAGAAATCAGTATCTACTTTTACTCTTCAGCTCTGTTTTTTTATTATTATTTTTTCATTATTAGCAAAACTAAATATCATGAAATATTGTGGATCATAAACTCACTATTGGCAGATTATATTTTATTAGACCGAACATGTCGACTGTTCTTATAGTTATTTAATTCATTCATTCATTCAATCACTCCCAATCTGGCAACCCCACATAAACATATGATATTTTTTGCCTTTTCATCCATTCCTATTGTCCTGTATATAATGAAGTATGTTATATAATTAGCACTTGAGACAGATTGTATTATAAAACCACTAGGAACTTAATAAAACTAAACAGCTGTATAAATATTGGCTCCCCTCTGTCATGCTCTTGCTTTTGGAAAACAGTGTGATCTCATTAAAGACCATACAAAGCCCAATAGCAACACAAGTCTATACAGCCACCTCTTTGTCCTTCCTGTGTTTCCAGCCTGACATTAAATATTGCCTTCAGCTTTACAGTTTATTTGCCTCGACTCAATTGCTGGGGGGGGATTCTATTTGTTGCCATGGTAACCCATAATTGATGAGTCTTAACGACTCAGCGCAGCGATCACGGTCACTGGAGCTGTTTGCTTTGCTCGCATTTCAACAGCAATCAAAATACTGTCATGCTTTCAGGCGGAAAGGAAAAGACGTCAGCCGGTTTATAATTAATTCGCATTACACTTTAATAAAGTGTTGAGTCAGACGCACACGAGCGCAGGAGTGAGGCATAGGAAGGCTGCGTTTTTATGAGCAGAAACGTTTTCCCTGTGGAAAAAGTCAGCTACAAATGAAAACACTCCGTTATATTATATTTGATATTTTATTCTGATACGATTCAGTATCAGTATGGTTTTGTTTTCATTATTCAGTATATATTAAGTTAGGAATAAAACACATGCGAGTGCTGTTATAGGAAAATAATCAACAATGGGGTGATGTGATTCACCCAGATGCCATGCAGCGTTGTTAATACCACCCTGAAGCTGATTATTTGTCATCAACATCACATCTCAAAGCATTTAAATAGTCTTGTACCACAATTTTTATTTCATAAAGAATGGCACATCTTGTTTTTAAAAAAAAAAATTAAAAAATCCATTTATAGTTACTTTTAAATGTTATCACTTGTGCTATAGTGGCTGTAAACTTTCTTTCCTTCACCAGCCCCTCTTTTTTCCTCTCTCTCCTATGTCATGTTACCGAGGAACCCGGAACTCGTAACTCACTGACTGTTATAAAGCACTGATGCTGGAGACTCCTTCTATAAGCGTAAAACAAATGTCTCCTTACAGAAAATATCACCATGTCAATGATTCTGTTTTTCTTTAGTAAATAAACAACACGTCATTCATGCATTTGTTATTATTATTATTATTATTATTATTATTATTACTAGTAGTAGTAGTAGTAGTAGTAGTACTAGTATTATGTGAAATGTCTACCATACAAGTCCCTGTGAATGAGCTGTTACTATAGAAACAATAACGTATTAGAACAAGCGCATTAATATAAAACTGATAAAACCAGAGCTGCACTCTCGTATAAAAATATTGACTGGTATTACATTAGTAATGATGTCATCACTAGTTATGTATGTATGTATGTTTGCGTGTTTTTCAGATACGGCTTCAACAGCTGTGGCGTTCTAGCTGTTCAGGAGAGATTAAAAGCCAGACAAGGAGTTCAGTCTGAGCTCACTAAAGGTAAACCTGAGACATCCTATCGCCTTGCTATGAACATTAGAGCCACAGAGCAATCGCTTCATTTCATTTCCTGTTATTTGAGTGGAAAAGTCTCAATAAACCGGAATTATTATTATACGATCTCAGCAGGCAAGCCACTGGGCATCAACCTGGGGAAGAACAAGCTGTCCACAGACGCTGTGGCTGATTATCTGGAGGGAGTGAGGACGCTTGGTCCCCTCGCTGACTACCTGGTAGTGAACGTGAGCAGCCCGAATACTCCGGGCCTCAGGGACCTGCAGGGGAAGAAAGAACTGCGCCATCTACTGGACAAGGTAGAACTGAGCTCGGTTACCGAATGCAAATGACTGTCCTTGTCTGGCAAGGCTTACCTGATGTAAGCAGGGTTGATTACTATCTGTGTTGCAAAAAAAAAGTACATTCATACATGCGTTTCTTAGGCTAATATTGTGGTTTGAAATGGACATGACGTCACTCTTTTTATTATTATTTTTTCCTTCTTGTAATTATTTATTTTGTTATTCAGTGCTCAGTGTTTGTGACATCAGATATTTGCAACAAGAACAACACAGACAAAAAAAAGCAAACAGAATGAAGGTGGGGGGAGTGTAGCAGCTCCTCGAGTAGAAAACAAATGTTCTGATGTCTTTGCTTAAAAACTCCCAGTCTGCGTCAAATACGCTCAGAACTGCGTTCGGACATTGCTCTTATGTAAAATAATTCATGACAAAATCAATACACAAGCAAATGCAGCATCGTCCAAAAAAAACCCCCAAACAAATCAGATTTGGTCAGTAAAGTTGACTGTTGGATAGATTAGATTTACCCTGTCTAGTTATAAAATTGAAATTATGGTGTGTAACAGCTGGGACTGGATTTTTAAAAAAAAGTGTCACCTGGGCAGTCGGGATTTACTGTACAGTACACTGTGTCATTGTACAGTGTGTGTGTGTGTGTGTGTGTGTTTTACGAATGCGAACTCAGGTACTGAAAGCGAGAGACACTCTGCAAGGAGCGAATCGGCCGCCAGTAATGGTTAAGATTGCTCCGGATCTCTCCCAGCAGGACAAGCAGGACATTGCAGAGGTCATCACAGAGGTCACTTCTTTCTTTCCACTTAATGAATAATTATCATTTTATAATTTTAATTATACATATATAATATATACTACCGGACATTTACATAGTGTGCGTGCGTGCTTGCGCGCATGCAGGGTATTTTATTTTATTTTTTTTATAAAATCATATTCCTAAAAAAGTAAAGCAAATAAAACGCAGTATTCCATACCGCTGCTGAATTCTCGAATCTGATTGGTTGACTCATTTACATTGATACAGTAGTGCCTGCTGTAATGATATTTAAAGTTTAAAAAATGTGTCATCATCGTTACGGTGAAGTTTTCTGTAAGGCGGCATTTAGTTAGCGTTTATGGAAGGAGTCTCCAGTGTCAGCGCAGCATCAGAGTCTGAGTCAGAGGTGTGTGTGGTTTCTCAGTAACATGACATTTTTGTTTTATTAACTTCGAGAGAGCAACTTATACTGTAACATGAGTCAGTACAGGATGTTCCACAATATGAAATGTAATTGTAAACAGATTAAAAAAAACAAAACAACAACAACTATGAAGTAGTGTTGTTTAATAAATAAGCTGTAGGCTTTGGAAACCTTTTTGGGTAGAAGAGCAATAAAGCACTTCGGAATGCACTGTTATGGAAAAATAATCAACTTAAGGGTGGTAACAATAAATCTGCTTCGTGTTGGGCCACATGACACCAACTGATGGTTGATTTATTTTCCTGTAACAGCATGCCTCAAGTGTTGTTTTCCTTACCTTTTATCGCTGTTGTGTCTGAACGTTTGTTTCCGTGTGCTTTTGTGTGTTAGCTTGGTGTGGACGGTTTAATCGTCTCCAACACCACAGTGTCCAGGCCTGAGACCCTGCAGGACCACAACAGGAACGAGGTGGGGGGTCTGAGCGGGCAGCCGCTTAAAGGACGGTCCACCCGTACAGTACGGGAGATGTACACCTTAACGAAAGGTATAAATAAATAAATAAATAAATAAATAAATAACACATCCATGGGCAATAAATTAGGAACTATTATTTACACACACCAATTAATCAAATCACTTCTTTTGTCCAAGCCATTTTTGACCACGTTAAACCCCTTTTGAGACATTATGTCTGAGATTTACGATAAATCCCTCGTGACATCTTTGCGTTATCACCAGGCTCAAAGGTCAACACGTATCCAAACATCTTATCTACATGTTTTTGTTCTGCGAACATTTAGCAAAGCATCCGTAATACGAAACGGAAGCTTATTAGCAATGGATCTTTTTATATGGTCTTTTATGTGGAGATTTGTGATGGAAATGTAAAAGTCTGAACACTGAAACCGTTTTTTGCGTAACTGGAAACGAGCATTTCTTCATGTTGTAGGGAAGGTGCCCATAGTCGGTGTAGGTGGAGTGGCTAGCGGACAGGACGCCCTGGATAAGATCCGTGCCGGAGCATCTCTGGTTCAGCTCTACACAGCGCTGGTGTATCAGGGTCCTCCGGTCGTAACCAAGATCAAAAGAGAACTGCACGAGCTGTTAACGTAAGTACGCTCTGCGGTTCCTGTTTCCGGCCTGTCTTTCATGAGGTGGTGTTTTTTATTTTATTTTTTGAAATATTGTGTGTCTCTTGCAGGGAACAGGGATTCAGTAGTGTATCAGAAGCAGTAGGTGCTGATCACAGGACGTCTGATGGCATGACATCATCACACACCGAAGGAGTGACAGTGAATTAGGCTCTAAAGCATAGCTCATACGTAACTCGCCAGCTCAGTGGAGTGTCTCAGACTGGTGTTCGGTGGCGGAGTCGGGTTTCCAATGTCAGATTTTCTCCTTTATCTGATCGGATTTGTGGCTTCAGACCACCGACGTATGAATCTCAGCTGAAATGTTTTGAATGTGGGCCAGCATGGAATTGAAAGGGTCTGGGTATATGAGGTGACGTGATGAAACTCAAGTCAAGTGCCAGCAGTGCGACCCAAGATGGAGTGCAAACTGTTTTGTGACTGACTTAAAAACAAAAACGAAACGTACTTTTACCAGAGGACTTATTCCTGAAGCATGAACAAGCTGGACATGGACAACTTTTGTAAAGGTTTTGTGATGTGCCCTGTCAGATTTTTATAATGTAATAATAATAAATATCATTTGACCACTTGTGGGGTTGCCATTCAAATTTCTGAGCAATCTATGTGGATAAATCTTTGAATAAAATGATCAGGTAGGGTTGCCAGGTCCAGTTTAAATATGGAGATAAAAGAAAATTTTTAAAGGGCACTTTAAAAGTTAAAGCACATTCGCCTCACACCTCCAGGGTCGGGGGGTCGAGTCCCGCTGGGGCCATGTGTGTGCGGAGTTTGCATGTTCTCCCCGTGCTGCGTGGGTTTCCGGGGGGTACTCCGGTTTCCTCCCACAGTCCAAAGACATGCATGGTAGGCTGATTGGGATGTCTAAAGTGTCTGTAGTGTATGAATAGGTGTGTGAGTGTGTATGTGATAGTGCCCTGTGATGGACTGTCACCCTGTCCAGGGTGTACCCCGCCTTGTGCCCGATGCTCCCTGGGATAGGCTCCAGGTTTCCCCGTGACCCTGAAAAGGATAAGCGGTATAGAAGATGGATGGATGGATGGAGAAACTGAATGGCTGGCTCAATTGTGATACAACTTCTCTCAGAGACACAAAACTACTTCCTGAAAAAGTTCCCCCTCTTTCACTGTGATTTGTCCTTGCAGTCTACACAAAGTCTCAACAGGGTGCCACAATTGCATTATCTTTGAGATTTGGTGCTGTCATTTTTCTAAGGAAGGATCCAGTTTCCCTTCTTTCCTTCTCTGAGCTGTAGTGTGCAGTTTTGACAAATAACCCACAGTCACTTCAGCGAGCGCTTTATTGAAGATTGTCTGCCTGCCTTGAAGAGTCCTGCTTTTTACGTTCCCTGGATTGGATTGACAGATGAGGTCTTTGGCTGATTGTTGGTGTTGGTTTTTCTCCCCCCGTGGGGCAGGAGGTCACATGGAGGTAGAAACTAGTCTGAATAGTTTTAACATCCAACACCTCTCTGTGTGAAGTGGATGGTGAGCGAGTGTGTGTGAATATGAATTGCTTTAAAATTAGTTTAACCTTCTTTTGAAGTTTTCAAAGTAGCTTCAAGGATCTCAAAGATGTCAGAGAATTTTCTAGGCCTTTATTCGCTTCAGCTCAGCTCTTATGGCTCCGAAAGCGTCCTTCCCTTTTCCAGCTCTGCGTTCAAAATGTCACTGGTAGCTCAGTGGTTAAGGCATCAGACTATTGCTCGGAAGGTCTAATCACAGCACCACCAAGCTGCCGCTGTTGGGCCCTTGAGCAAGGCCCTTAACCCTCAACTGCTCAGTTGTATAAATGAGATATATGTAAGTCACTCTGGATAAGGGCGTCTTCCAATAAAATGTAAGTATAAATGTAAAGATATCAGACATGCTGGGGTGTGGGCGGAGCATCTGAAGCTGTTAGTAGAGCTGCCTGCTGGAAAGGAGAGTAAATGTCATTACCTTCCCTGTATGACATTTACAAAAGAGTTCTTCACAATGATAGATCTAGTCAGTATAAAGATATTCAATAAAATTACTCAGACACACATTTGTGTGCCTTGTGAAGGACATTAGATGTGCTGCAGGGGCGTCAAGATAAACGCTACAAAAAAAAAAAAAAAAGGATGTGAGGAATTCATAGACAAAGAGTCAGGACGTCTCCCGCTGAGAAGGTAACGTGACATCTTTGACACAGAGAAAAGAAAAGCGAACATATTATTGTACTGTTTATTGGGTAGTTTTTTAATCAATGCAGTTCAGTCCATAACAGTAAGATAATAATGCATGCTCTGGACCCAAACCAGGTTAAATCGTGCTAGCTGATTTATTCATGCGTCCTGTGTACAGCCTAAGGCAACATTCAGACCAGCTGCTTCCTCGTGGGTGGAATGTGCGCTGGCCTGATTCACCTGGATTTGATGACAGAACATCTATAGCATCCTCAGAGGTGGACACGGGTCAGAACCTAAGACCAGAGATGTCAAGTATGACCCCGTCAGTTCGTCCACCTGGTTTAAGAATAAGAGAGATGAAAGATGCGTGGCTTGTAATATCACAAATACAGAGATACTCTAAAGATTTGCACTTTGCAAAAACAGTTTATCATCCTTGCTTCAGTGGATAATCACATGTAGATTTGTACCCAAGATCTGATGCTGGAATCATAAACCCTATCCTATGCTCATCCCAGGACTCTGTCTGCGATTATACCAGGATTCACTATCTGTGAAAAAACGTTAATTGAATCAAATTAACTGGTGTTGGTATGAGGATTTACTCTCACAGCTAAGGCTGGTTGTTGATGTTTGTTGCCTCCTGCTAGCTAATCCAGTCTTGTACCGTATATTACTGAGCAATCTGTAGTGTTTATGTTCCTTACTGATTTTGAGATTTGGAAATGATTGTCCTGAGGCTCACAGTAATACTACACTGAGACGAACTTTGTGTGATTTGTGTCTCAGATGGGGATTTGTGGCTGGAAAAAGACACCGCCTGAGGACTCTGGAGCAGATGCAAGCAGCCCAGCCTCTACTGCAGCCATCATTACATTGCATGATATGGTTCACATATCTCTATGCTATGTTATATTTGGTTGTACAATTTCTGACAAAGGTCAGAATTTGCGATGCAGCAATAAATTGTTTTCAGAGTCAGTATGAGAACATTTTCTGGTATTTGTCAATAATAATAATAATAATAATAATACGGAGACTGATACCAAAAAGAGTACTCTATTAGATATTATTCAATTAGGGATGTCGGAACATTTTATTTAGCTCTGTTTACATCGATTGCTGCTATGTACTGCTACATTACATTCATATGGACGTTGAAATCACCTGTAATTAATGCATATTCATAGTCAGTTAATATCCTAGAAAGCAGTTCCCCCAAAATCATCAAGAAAACCTTTGTTAAGTCTAGGAGGGTGATAGATAACTAATAAAATAACAGATTGATCACCCCTGAGATGCACTGCAAGGTACTCAAATGTTTCAAATTTCCCCGGAGAAATCTGTTTGCAACATAAAGTATGACAGCATAGACAGGCAACACCCCAACCCTTCTTATTCATTCTAGGGACACAAAAGAATTTAAAACCCTGGGGTGGGGTCATTAAGTACAAAGTTGTAGATGCTGTCGAGCCATGTTTCTGTCAGGAAAAGAAAATCCAGCTCATGTTTTTCAACAAGTTGGCTAATTAGAAAAGACCACAGAGATGTGATTGTTCAGTATAATAATCACACCTTAATTAAATGACATGTATTTGAGGACCTCTTCTGTTTCCTATGGCCGCGCCCCCAAATATTGCAAATGGCCGAAATATTCTGGAAAGGAGCATGGTTACTTACATATCAGGTATGGTGTATCATTGTTCCATTTAAATTTCTTTCTTTTTTTTTATTCATAATGTGCATCTCTTACTTGAATGCATGAATGCATGAATGAATGAATGAATGCTCTACAGGCCATATTTTTTTGCTTTCGTTCATTTTCAGCCCAGCACACACGAACCAATCTTGCTAAATGGTAAAAAAAAAAGGTAAATGGCACACTTATATAGCGCTTTTATCCAAAGCACTTTACACTGTCTCATTCACCCAATCACAGTCACACACCAATGGTAGCAGAGCTGCCATGCAAGGCGCTAACTTGCCATCGGGAGCAACTTGGGGTTCAGTGTCTTGCCCAAGGACACTTCAGTATGTGGAGTCACATGGGCCGGGAATCGAACCGCCAACCCTACGATTAGTGCACAACCCGCTCTACCACCTGATCCACAGCCGCCCAAGCGATTTGGTTTTTTTGGTTGTTTCTACAGTATATGAGTCAGCAGTTAAGGCTTCTGTCCTCAGATCTCTGTAAATCAAGAATACCTGCAAACGGAGGTAGTTTGTGGTCCAAAACCACAGGTAGCCTTTATTCAGTTGTTTTCCACCCACTGTATTTTGATTAAAAAACTGCATCTCGGCTTGGAAAGGAAAAGATTGAAGAAAACAGTGGATGACTAAATGGTGCAAGCTGCCTTTCCCTGTCGCCTTGCCAACTGCACTGTTTTTAAATAACTGATTTCCATAGTTGCCTAGAAAAGGAGTGTGACCATGTGAAAGCAGCAGCCATCAAGCAATGCTGGTGTGACCAGCTGCAAAGAATTACAAGACTGATCTGCATGTAACGCTGTGTTTACGGAGTGCAAATCGATGTTGGTTAACTCAAACAGTCCTAAAACATATATTCCTCCATTTTAAATTCAAGTCTAAACAGTGTTTATTCTGTTACAGTATGTGATGTACCAATGTTTAAGGCTTAAGGTTTAAAAAGTCACATTTCACATTCTGTCTGGAGTGGCACATGAAAAGTGGCTGTGCTCTGACAAGCCTCGAGTATCTTTCTGCTTATGATCAAGCTCACGCCAAAGTCACCTTGAATATCTTAGCACTTTGCCCAGTGCCTGCCTATTCAAAACTGTGATGTACGCAAATGTCTGAGAGCTTTCTTCCTTCCCTTGGTGTTCTGAGTGCAAATTCTGTTTATTTCCTTTCCCTAAAAATAGCCTTAATTTATATGTCATGTGTGTAATTCTAGAAGAGAGATTTTAGCCAAGCATAAAGTGGTAGAGTACAAGAATAAGAGTAAAGAGCTGTACGTTTCTGTTGTTTAATAATACAGCATGATCTGGTTTTCATCTAGAAATATCTTTTCAGTGTTAATATTCCTGTTTTATGGCCCTGTAGTTTTCCTATTATTGTGTGACTGCAGAGCAAGCTACAGTACAGGGTGAAACTAAACTCAGTGCAAACCTGCCTTAATTATTTTAACTGTCATTTATTATCGACGTCTATGTAATGTAAAGTCACCTGCTTTAACACATCACAAATCGTACTGATTTGACATTTGATATGAAGACTTAAAAATGTATATATCTGAAATAAAAGACATTTTTTTTTTACGGCTTTTCTTAATTTAAAAGCCTTATAAAATGTCTGGACAACCTTCGCAATTTTACCCTATCCCACTTCACTAACTTTGAACTTCTATTTATATCACAGCACTGCTAGATTCTTGAATCTGATTGGTCAGAAGATGTTAACGTATAAATTAAGCAATATCGCACAATTGCGAGTGCGATATTGTTTTTAATATATCAGTCCTATAAACAAGAAATTAACATTTTGGACAAAATATGGCTAAATGTTCTGTTTATTTTTGCTCCACTAATGGAAATAGATCCCGTTTAATATGTTCTGGCAGAAAAACTTGGGGACAAAAATAAGTAAATAAATAAACAAATGACACCTGATATACTAAAATCTTATTTTTCAGCACACACTTTTCATTGATATGCATTACATCTTGGTTTTGCATTTATTTATTTTATTTATTCCCCTAGGTTTGAAATGACATTTTTCATTACTGATTTATGCACCCAGGTTTGAAACGGTCTTCTTGTCACCACCTAGCTAACAAATTAGCATTTGTCTTTTGTCTTTCAGTTTTGTAAGTATATGAGCCTGCTATGTGACTAAATGTAAATGGAATTTCATAAGATGTCTATTTGAAGCCAAGTTAAAATAGCACTGGCCGTACAGTACAACTGTTACACTCCTAAACACCACGAAAAGAAATTTAACAGCAGTAGCTAAACTAGCCAACTTCTTAAACACACAGTGGCATGCCAGATAAGTAATTAGTTTAGATTAGCAGCAGTTATTAAATATGTAAACATGTTCTCTAACAAGCTAGCTCATATTAGTGTAAGTAAGTGTATGTAGTTAACGTGCTAGCAAGCTAACATATTAGCAATAACCTATTAACAATATCTAACTTACTGTATACAGTGTAAATCGCTAGCCAAGAATGCTAGCTACCAACATTAGGCTAATTATTATGCAATTAAAAGTCTTCATTGGCCAGCTAGCTAACATTACGCATTTGATTACATAACCAATAGCCAAGTTTGCTTGCTACCAACATTAGACTAACTTTAATATAATTAAAAGTGTTTGATGAGAAGTTAGCTAACATTGCTAAGCTTTTTTTTGTCTGTGTAAACCAGTAGCCAAGTTTGCTAGCAAGTCTTAACTTTCACACATGTGGATTGGTCGCTTCTGATAGAGCTAAAGGTGAGCATCTGGAATTATTTCAGAATCTTTTAAAGGTTTCAAAACTTTTTAAGGCAAAGTCAAGAGAAATGTTAAAATGCTGAGCTAGTAACATGACCAAACAATTCGTTAATGAATCAGTCTACTGCTGACGAAGAACATTTAAGCAGTGTCCTGGATGTCCAGCCCTGTCTCCTGACATTAACTTCATCGAGTGCACAAAGCCTTTCAAGTTTCTCAAATGTTGACATTTATTTGGGTATTTAAAAAAAACAAAAACAAACATGTCATCATCTCATGAACGATGAAATATAATAAGAACCACAGCAAAGATACTCACTGAAACTTCAACACTTTAACCAAAACCTTTTTCTCTTTTGTTCTGAGAACAGTTAATATTAAAGATCTATAGATGTAGATTTAAATATGTGGTTGTGATGACTTTTGAATATTTTTTCCATACACAGTACATCATTTCATGAAGTATAGACAGTTTTGAAAAAATATAAATGGCTAATGGGGACAATTATAAATATGAAATATAAATATAAATACATTACTAATACAGTAATCCACTCACCGTTGTAAATAGATTGAAATGGATGTAATGTACCAGTTTTTTATTTTTATTTTTACGCTTCCTGTTCTATAACATGACAATTCAAAAACAGTGAACATATACAAGGCAACTGTGTCTTTTTGATCCTGACTGTTACACCATGAAAATGGTTCCCGATATTCAGGATAACGCTGCATTTGGAATTTCCAACCTCCGACTAGGAAAGACCAAAGAAAACGCCACCGAAACCACAGAAACTTTGCAAGGTCTTCTTAACTGCAAGTTCAGAATCTGATGTCATGTCAACATGGCTGCTCACACTATCAGTAGCAAATAAAGCAATGTTTACACTGCGTAAAGACTGACCAAACTTTAAATTAGTTTCTAATAGTATTTACTTTAGCTCAATCAACATCAACACACAATGGGGTTCAATCTATTACACTGACCATATAGTTAGCTGTATTGAAAATAAATACAGCATAAACTTATCAGTAATGTTATCTGGCAAGCTTGTTGCTAACAAGACACACAGTTTCATGGACGCGTCCATGTTTTTTCCTACATTGTAGCTCAAAAACACTGAGTTTGAGTCCGAGTTCGACTTAAGTTAAGTTAAGAGTTAAGAGTTAAGTTATGCACTTAAGAATGCAGCAAAGTTCCTGAAATAACAGCAAATAAAAGACAATTGTTTAGGACTAATTAGAAAATAAACATCCATAAAAGTCCATAAAAATCAGCTCATACAAAATCAACAATGCAAAAATTAATTCACAATAAATAAAAATAATAAATAAATCATTTCCTGTACAATTTTCTGGTTCGAAATTAAATAAAGTTGATAATATACATTATTCTGGAATAGTTAAATGATTCCTAAAATGTGATTTCCTTTGACATGGACTTTAGACTTTTGAGGTTTGGATGCTGATTTAATTTTTAAAAAATTTTTTCAGTATCAGAAATGTAGCAACCTGAAATGTGTTTCAGTTCAAGAAAACCTGTTACACGTCACTCCGGTTGAATTCTGGAAAATAGCTAAAATTGAAAAATTCATGAAAAATTTTGCCTATTTTTGCAGGTAATATACAGTGGGGTCCAAAAGTCTGAGACCCATTGGAAATCTGGGATTTTTTTAAAACTGAAAATAAACAGAAAGTTTTTAGAATTTAGAAAATTCTAAAACAACAAAAAAGGAGATGTGCAACATGTTGTTTATTCAATATTCAAGATTCTGCACTATGTATAGGTCTCTATTTAAATCTAAGCAAATTAGTGATTTGTTAAGTCCTTTGTACAAAAGGTGAGATTTTCCATGAGTCTTATCCCTTCCATTGAAGAAAGTTGCTGTATTAAATTAGAAAAGAAAACGTAAATATATTTAACCACGACTACATGGAAAAGTTTTATTGCCTTGGCGTCTGACTGAAAAGATCATGTTGTGTAACCAGACTTTAAAATGTTAGATCGTTACTACTGATGGATACACTTCCGAAATTGCAACATATTTCAGTTCAGTAACTATATATTCTAGTTAAAAAAAAAAAGAAGTAAAAATTTGACCGTGTGAAAGGTTTCCCCAGGCATGTCTTTGTAAAATGGAATAAATATTCCACTCAACAATGATGTCATGACAAATCTATAATAAAAATTTAACCAGCAATAACAACAATTCTTTATATACAAAAAGCAAATCCAGCCACAATCCCTGGAGTTGATTTGTTTTTTGGCTTTTCAAAAGCCAGGTGAAAAAATTCCTGAAAGGACCCCACCATCCTCATGGGCACATGATCAGGAATCAAAAAGTGTAGGTGATGTAGGTAGACCTGGGATTGAGTCTATACTTGGAAATGTTAGCTCTTCTCAGAGTGTGGTGGCGAACGGTCCCTATGAAAAAGAAGCGACACCCCTTTCCTAAAGCGATGATCCCTGACACTGTAGATAATCACATTACAGCAGCTGTTCCCTGCCAGGATCCAGAAGGCGAAGAAGGAGAAGTTGCACCAGGTGTAGCCAACCACGTCGCCCAGCACAAAGATGGCAATGGGTGAGAATGAAGCGGAAAAAGCAAAGGTGAGGATGCCAATAGTTTTGGCTGCCTTGATGTCTGAAAAGGAGGGTTTGTAGGAGCAGGTGCTTGCGCCTCCCTCAAGCCCCTCTGAGAGGAGCTTGCGCTTGCGTGTGTAGCGGCAGATTCTAGTGAACGACAGAATGTTAACAATCAAAGTGCTGCCCAGGAGTGTGAAGTCAAAGGCTGGAAATAGCAGCAATATGTTGGTGTCAGCCGGCAACTGAAGACCCACCACGAGCGGGACATAGATACACATCCGACTGCACTCATTGTACTCCATAGTAAAGCTGCTGCTCAAGATTAGGGGCGACACCGCAAGCAGGAAGCTGCCAGTCCATGAGGCGAGGATCAGGAGCAAAGTCCGCCGCCGGGTCACGAGTGTATCTTTCTGTAATGGCCATAAGATGGCCACACTGCGCTCCACAGTCATCAAGAAGATAGTGCTGATAGAGACGAAAGTGCAGCCAGCGAACATTGGGCCGATCATCATGCAGGGCTGCCAGGAGCTGGAAACATCTCGTGCTGAGACCATAGATCCACTCTGGTACCACATAGGAGGGGTGCTGGTCACCATGATGGATATCTCAGTGTAAATGGAGAATGGCACCACCACCATGCCGACCATCATGTCAGCTATGGCCAGAGATACTGCAAAAAAAGACAAAGGCACAAATAAATGATAGACCGTCATAAACGCTGATAAATACCTGATAATGTTAGCTGAGATAAAGACTTTTGTCAATTTTTATTCCAAGTTTACATTACAACAAGTGTAGAGATGGAAAGCAACTTACTTAAAAGTAACAATGTACAATTACTTTGAAGTAACAAAGTGTGATTGCTTTGAAGTAACAGCAGACTATTACATTGAAGTAACAAAGTACAATTACTTTGAAGTTACAATGTACAATGACTATGATGTAACAAAGTAGGATTACTTTGAAATAACAAAGTATGATTGCTTTGAAGTAACAATGTACAATTACTTTGAAGTTGCAATGTACAATTACTTTGAGGTAACAAAGTGTGATTGCTTTGAAGTAACAGCATACTATTACTTTGAAGTAACAAAGTACAATTACTTTGAAGTTACAATGTACAATGACTTTGATGTAACAAAGTAGGATTACTTTGAAATAACAAAGTATGATTGCTTTGAAGTAACAATGTACAATTACTTTGAAGTTTCAATGTACATTTACTTTGAGGTAACAATGCAGGATTACTTTGAAGTACCAACGTACAATTACTTTGAAGTAAAAAATTAGGATTACTTTGAAGTAACAACATACAATGCACAATTCAAAGTAATAAAATACGAGTAGATGTATTTATTTATTTATTTATTTATTTATTTATATATTTATTGGCGATAGTAAAAGATTCAAGTTAATCTGAGATTATTCGGTATGTGGTCTGTATTCAAGTGTTTAATTTATTTATTATTAAAAAATTTAAGATGAAAGATTTCATTTGTTTATGTTTAAACACACCTTACAATGGCAATATATTCAAATAACCTTTAGAAAGCAAACTTCATACTGCCCTCTTTTGGACTCCTTGTTGTACTACTAACTCTTCGACAATCAGAGCATGTAAATGTGGGTACCTTTGAGGTAGCCCTGTGGTGTGCGGGACTGGCGCGTCTGCATGAACACTGTGAGCGTCACCATGTTGCCGACGACAATGGCGAAGGCCAGGCCGACCATAAACGCTACAGTCAGTGTACGGTTCAGTAATCCACAGCAGCACATGGTGCAGGGAGGCTCTGGAGAACGAGTCACTCCTGGAGATCCAGCTGATGTGTGATTAGAAACATTGATTAGCACACCGACACCCCAGGGCAAGCTGAGGTTTGCCGTCACTGATGCCATTTTGTACTATTAGTCCCTTTATTGAAGGGTCAAAGTGAAGTGGATTTGTTGCTGGGGCCTTTGCGATTAGCTTTACCACAACCCTATAGAATGGCAGAAAGAGAGAAAATACAGTGAGGTACTGTAGCTCTGTCAGTAAACACTGGTATGATTCCTTTTATTTTTGTTGCTTTGTGTTGTGACTTTTTAGAATTTTTATAAACAATTTTCGTTAACAGCCTCATCAAATGAATCAAGATTCTACAGGTGATCAGTAATAAATCAGGTACCCAGTCGAAATAATGGAGTGGCTAGCACTTATTTGTACAAGTAAAGTAATGATTCAATTACTGAACCTCCTCAGTTTCTTTCCTATGCACGAGCCAGCTTAGTGGAGCTAGATCCTGACAGTTAATTATAGCTTGTCACGGGAAAGGAATTAATAATGATGGTGGAGTGTAAGTTAGATTCGATAATGTAGTTGTAGATGGTTTAATGAGTGACCAATCCCCTTACTCCAGCTGCTGCCTCTGTCAGTATTTCTAATCTCCTCAGGCAGTCCTTGCACTAACAGTATACTTAGCATGCTAAACATTAAGTGCTAAGCAGAAGCCCAGCTGCTGCTCCTTGCTAGATATGACAGGATCCCAGCAGGACCACTGACTGGCTCCTACACATACATACTCATCAATACTGACACACTCCAATGGTTTCTCACTGTCTGAAGTGTTTCGTAAGACCTGCATTTAGTTTGTAAGTTTGTAGCAATGTAATAGTGAACATGGATTTCCTTCACTCAACTGTCTTCTCAATTAGCAGAAGAGAATTTGAGAAGCTTGAGGAAATATAGATGGGTTAAACATTGGAATGAAGCAATTCTCTCAGTAGGTATTCTTATTCTCACATTAATATTTGAACACTATAACAGTTTTAGCTGCAATCCTTGGGGTCCAAGCACCAATTACATATAGCAGGTCAGTGCCCAACCAGTTTTAAATAGACTGCTCCAGTACTGAACTTATTTAAAATTCAGTCCATTATAGAGTATGTTTAAGGCATTTTATCCACTCAGAATAATAGATTTGATACATTACAGCTAAACGGAATCTAATTAAGTCAACTTTAAAATATTCATTTCCAGACTCTCCAGATTGTTGTGAGCTAAAGAAAAAATGTGACTACTTCTAAAAAACAATCTAATAATCTAGCAAACCAATTGTATCTATGTATTAGAGATACAGTATTATCCATTTTGTAAAACAGTGACTCCCCCTAGTGGCCAATTTTTGATTGATTTATTTGTTTGTTTATTGGGTTTTTTCCCCTAGTGGCCAATTTTTATTAGGTTACATTTTGTGAAGTTACGCCATTGCTTACACTGTCACACGGCTTCTGAAAGCTAATGGCACTACCTGAGGTAAGCACATCGCCACCAGGCTGTGTATTAGAACTGAAAGGCTGGAGTCTTCTACCTTCACTAGATAAGGTTGTATAGAAAAACATCAACACAGACTCCTTTCATTTCCTTAAAAGGTTTACATGGCGCCTGTGCCTTAGCTCCATGCTTTTGTATAATACTTCTCTGAGTGTGAGTAAAGACGGTTAAAAAAAAAGAAGAAGAAATAACAGTCAGAGGGTGTCAGTTTGATACGTCCACAATCTCCGTTCTTAAAGCCTGCTCTTCTGTTTGTTCCACCTTACTAACATGTCCCTTGAGACAGATTTTGTTCCTTGGAAACTCAAAACAATTCATCTCAGTCCACTTCTCAGAAATACAATCCATGTCCCTAATAAACATCAGGATTAAAAACCAATTTCCAATGTAAACTAATGATAACCACGGACCATTCTGCTCTCCCGCCTTTCCTCTGTTGGTATTTCTGACTCTGATACAAACATAAGAAAAAACCCATTTAAGCAGCTTGTCATATTACTAAGAACCCACAAAAAACAAACGCCTTCATACTGAAGACTTTCCTGTGTCAGAAAACTTAAGGAACAGCTTTATATCTGACTGTTACGAAGTATTGACATGTGACACTCCTTCCATGAATGCTATATAAACATCTCCTCACAGAATACTTAACAAATACACATGTTTTTTAATCCGTTTAAATGTGGAACATCCACCATGCAAGTCCCTGTGTATGTTGGTACTATAGAAAAGCTAACATTAGCTTTGTAGAAATTTTGTCAACATTTTTAGACCAATCAGAATGAAGCATTAAAAAGCACTGTAGTGTAATAATACATAGTCATTAGTAAACATAAGGTGTCCCTCAAGGATTAGTCCTCAGTCTCCTTGTTTTTGTCATGTATATGCTTCCCAGATATATTCACATGTACACAGTCTTCCACTGTTAAGCAGATGATATAGATAAGTATTATATATTGAATCTCAGGAGACCCTGAGGTTAAGAACCTGTGGGTTACTGGGTTAATTTGAGCCACGTTTGTAGGCAGTGTTTTTATGTATATATCCGGGATGGGGGATATGGAAGAAATTCAGCATCTTTATGACACTAACCAGGGTAGGAACATTGCTGTCAAGCTGTGCGCTAGAACCAAAGTCATGTGGAAAAGCTGGGTGGTTTGTACCATGGGCTTTGAATCTTTCGCTGTCATCATTCTCATGACCTACACTTAACAGAACTAACGCCGTCTCTCTTTCCTCTAGCCTTAGCACCCTCCATCTCACTCATGAGGATTACATTATCCACTTTTTTCCCTTTGGTGCATTTATTTCACACTCCACATTCACCTCTTTAGGTGCTGCACACTGATACAGATTGTAATGTGCCTGAATGTGATGCTAGATGTTCAGTCAAGGTGCTTGTTCAGTTCTTGGGTACAGATCTTTTCTTCACATCCTAATATACCAGTAAAAAAAATAATTTGTTATTGCAGTAGAATCCAGTGACAGAAATGCCAAGGAAAGAATGGATTTAACCTCCATGAAAAACAAAATATGACCAATGTCCCAAAAAATGTGATCTGTGTAAAACTGTGCTATTGAATTTTTTCTTAATAATTAATGAATGTGATCTTTAAACCCAAGCCATGTTGTATGTGATTTGAATAGATATGTGAAAATAAATATTAAGAAGTACAATCTGAGAATATTAACAACAACAACACTAATAATAATAATAATAATAATAATAATAAACTCAAGAAGCCTTAATGATCCTTTAGTTTGTATCTCTGGGGTAACATTAAAGCTTCTGTGTAGAACTTCACATAGAGTGTTTATCCAGAACCATGTAGAACCATTTAGGACCCTAAAGACCCTTAACTATCCAAATAACTCCAAAAAAAAATAATTTTAAAGATTAATTTGTACATTTAATTGAATTTCTCCAATGCATAAGTTATATGTTCAGTTCATTCTTACCTTCATTTCATAGCCTGCTAGTTCTTGCCGTGTGAAAAGACAGTGAAATAATGTCCATTGATCCACAGGATGCATGTAAAAGTCCAGAAGTTACATTGAGTTAAGTCCAGGATCAGTCCAGACATCAACAGATGTTGAGCATCAAATTCACTGAAATACATCTTACGAACTTGCTCACAGGAGAGATTTCTGCTCCCTCCTCAGGTCCCTTGCTTCTCTCTCACTCATTTCTCTCTCTCTCTCTCTCTCTCTCTCTCTCTCTCTCTCTCTCAAACACACACTCCTCCCCTGGATTGCTTCATCCAATGGTCCAATGGTCTCTCCATTCTCTTTATTCATCTCATCACATGCCCCTGATTCCTGTGCCACACCTTCTCTCTTTCTCTTTTATGGTCTTTTCTGATGGCTTTTCCTCCAGTACACTCTAATCAAGGGGTGGTTCTCTTAGAGCTCAAAGGCTGATTCTTTACTTATTTCCTTTAACATCCACATGCCTGCTCTTCATCTCACACTCACACACACACACACACACACACACACACACACACACACACACTTACACACATACATACATGCACAGTATACAGTATAATCCATAATATGGGTCACTTTCTTTCCACCACAGTGCCCACTATTATGTGTAATTACCTCCCTAAAAGCATACATATATACATTGTTGGATGCAGTCTCCCGGTAATCAGTGACACATACATAAGCAGATACAGGAGTAGGGCCTCCAGCATTATGAAGGACTCCTCCCATCATGCCAACAGACTATTTGTCCTTCTCCCCTCAGGCTGGAGGCTGCGCAGCATCAGAACTAGGATGACCAGGTTAAAAAACAGAAGCTGTTAGACTATTAAACTCTGCCACACATCAGAACTGATAAACTGAAGGTTTTTTTTCATGTCTTTTGCTATGCTGCTAATTTCTCAGGTTTTAGTGCGTATATATTTGTGTGTATGATTGGGTATTTATGTTTATTTATTTATGACGGAGTTATTACTTGTGAGTGGTTTTAACCGGACCTTTGGTACTTCATTTCGTTCCAGTTCATGTACATGTGTTGGAATGACAATAAAAATCCTTGAATACTTGCATCAACTATTGTAGTCCAGTTTCCTCCCCCAGTCCAAAGACACACGTTGTAGGCTGATTGGCATTTCCAAATTGTCCGTAGTGTGTGAATGGGTGTATGATTTTGCCCTGTGATGGGTTGGCACCCCGTTCAGGGTGTCCCCCTCCTTGTGCCCTGAGTTCCCTGGGATAGGCTCCAGGCTCTCCCATGACCCTGTGTACTATAGGATAAGTGGTATGGAAAATGGATGGATGGGTGGATGGAAGTGTTCCACCCTCATTATTCAGTAGTTTATAAAATAACACTTGATCCAGCACTGTCACATTCAGCTCCAGATCCAGTCTGGACTTTATAGTTCTCGTAACTCACCTGTGTTCCAACTCACCTGTTTCTCATTTCCTATAAATCACTCAGTGGATATAAACAGCACACTTTCACTCAGTTATTTGCAAGGTTTTGCCATTTCATTGAGTAATTCTGAACATTTTTTCTTTGTCTTTGTAGTTTCCACTTTTTTTTTTGATCATGTCATTTTTTTCTTGTTTTTAAAAAAAAACAAACAAAAAAAACACTTATTAGATGTGTTCGACTTCATGTGGCGCTGCGCAGACCGATCAGCGGCTGACTTGAAGCAGTGCATGCCGGTTAGAATTTTGGTCCGACTTGAGACGTCACGTCACTGTCACGTATGGCATCAGAGTACCACTATAGCAATACGAGAGCAGCCGGCTACCTCAGCCAGCTCAGCTTCTCCAGAGCGGCTTCACGAGCTCTGATGACGACACAGCAATTTCACGATTGGCCAGACTCACCGACGTGCTTTTCATGTTTAGTCTGACACCTTCAGGCTCACAAATACACATTTTTATAACAGTTAAAACACTTTTCATGTAATCTTAATGCTATATTGTGTCATGTGTATCAAAATAAAACTGATTAAAAAAAAATAGACCCTACTTTATTGGTTTTTAAATAATACAAGCTTATATTGAGCTTTCTTCTTGTACATACAGGAACTGTATTAACTTAACCTATTCAGTGAAAACCAGTGTTTCTGGTTGCTACATGTGAAATTCAGATGTCTGTTTATCTGAGGAATATTACATCTAATCCACTTCGTCTGCGATAAAGGAAGCAAACACCAGGCGAGCGCCACTATGGGAAGCACTATGTGTCCGAATTGACGGTTCCGTTTTCAACTCCTTCCCCAAATGCAAGCGGGAACTCTTGCCGATCGGTTCCATCCAGCCGAACTCGAACACACCTTTCGTTATTAACGACTATACTTGCAACTACATCTGACTGGCGTCCGAGTCCATGACAAGCACATCCTATTATTTTGCATTATATATATATATATATATATATATATATATATATATATATATATATATATATATATATATATATATATATATATATATGTGTATGTATGTATATATATATTTTATAACCTGCTCTGATGGTTAATTGCACACACATGTTAATGTACCCATGAGATACTAAATCAAGGTTGTGATATTCTTCTCAACAAGTTCCACCCCATGTGTGCAAATATAGCTCAAAGTCTGAATACCGATGTCGTCAATTTCAGTATCAACGCCTCATTAGTAACTTGTGAGTAACTGAACTCTGAATACGATCCCTGAGGAGCACAATTCAGTTTGCATTTCGATTTAATCGAAACTGTCCAGGTGGAGAGAGTATTTCGGTCGACAAAATAAATATAGTCCATCTATTCAAATCTCCACTAGAGAGGAAGTCAGAAATAAATATTCAGCTAAGTTAAAATAAACCCCATGCTGTTCCCAAACATTCACCACGAAAAGCAAAGTAAATGGATGTCCACGTGAGGCAGGTAGTCCAAAACTGTTACATGCTGAGGAAGTCACACAGCTTAATATGTTTTCCACTGAAAGCTAGAAAACTGGAGAACATTATTTTAACCAGTGTGTTCTATTTCGGTGAAAATGCTCCATTTCAAAGTGTTTCTAAAGGTGTTCCAAGGCTGAGAAAGTCACTGGATAGGTGCAGAAAACAATGCACAGAGAAATCTAACTTCGAACTCTGCTGTTCACGTGTAGGACTCGGACGTAACTGATGACTTCACTCAGGAGCCTGCTGGGAATATTGACAGTCATTCCTGAAGAGAGTCCAAAGCCAGGAACAACCCAGTTACATCTCCAGCCATCTTCCATCGCAATAATACTTTGATAGACATGTTTGGGGACATTGTGCTTGATCACCTGGAAAGCTACCCATACACACTTTGTCTTTTGTCACACTTTGTAACGAGGGAATTTCTCCAGTGTGGGATTAATCAAGTTTATCTTATCTTATCTCGTATCTTATCTTTTGTTTGTATGCGCTGCATGTATACTATCCCGTACATTTCACTTTTTACAGAGGGTGATGTTACAGTTAGGCCAGGAAAAACTCAGTCCAAAACTGTGGCCTTAATACATGCTCTGGTTTTTGTTGTTGTTTTTATTATTATTATTATTATTATTATTTTAAATCTGTTTGTGGTTTAGTTAAGACATTTATCTCATGTAGTGCAGTATAAGTAGAACCTTCTGAGTTCTGTTTTAATGTGGAAGGTAATTTCCGCACTCAGACAAGACGGGATGTTACGTTTTGGCAATATGTTTGCTATTCTAAATGCAATAATTCAAAGTCATTACAGACTGCAAAGTTGAAATGTGTAATCAATTCATCAGAGAAATGTCTTTTGTGCAGCTTTAGTAGCCTACTATTTTCCGTGTAGAACTTTAAGTACTTTATACAACCCCAATTCTGAAAAAGTTGGGACAGTATGGAAAATGCTAATCAAAACAAATAGGAGTGATTTGTAAATGTGCTTTGACTTGTATTTAAAAAAAAAAAAAAAAAAAGTACAAAGACAAGGTATTTGATATTTTACCTAATCAACTGCATAGTTTTTTGAAGATAAGCGTTTATTTTGAAATTCATGCATGCAGAACACTCCAAAAAGGTTGGGACGGGGCAGTTAAGACTAATAGCATTGTGACAAGTTGAAATAAGAAGGTGATGTGGAACAGGTGAGCATGTGTGGCGCATTATGAAGCGCAAACACTTAATAAGTGTTATTAAAAGAAAAAGTTGATGTTAGACATTCGACTGACCCAACTTTTTTGGAGTGTGTTGCAGTCATCAGATTTGAAATGAGTGAAATAAATTAAATTCACAAAGTAAAACATCAAATAATGTGTTAATAATGTGTTTTCTATATAGCACAGGGTTATATAGTACTGAATTGAATTTTCAAATGACTCTTTTTTTTTGGGGGGGGGGAGGGGGGTGTAAAATGAGATTAATTCAAATCTGTCAAGTGTGAAGCAGTTTTTTTTTTTTCTTTACAGGTATGAGTACACATACAATAAGTTGTAATTAATTTTCTCAACGCAACCGATTTCCTAAATTTAATTAAGTGGAGAGAACACAGATAAGCTTGTTTGTTGGAAGTTAAGTCGCTTCACATTGTTCTGTAATTGCAATTTAATAAGACTAAGCTAGTCCAACATAAAAAAATTAATCTACTGACCACAACAATTTTTCTTTTGTTTTAATAACTTAATTGTCAGTGTAACTCAAAAATTTCACACATACATAACTAAATAAATGTTTTCAGTTTGGTATGACGTTTACTTACTTAATTTTCTTAAGCAACAGGTTTCAACACCTTTTTAAAGTAAAGTCAACTAATCACTGTTTACAGGGAATGTTTGCTTGTCCAAAAATGTCGAAAAAGCCAACAATTTCCATGCGGTGTACTTATCTTTTCACATGACTGTAATAAATTGGACACACAACTTATTATGACAACGAGATACGAAATTGAGGTCATAATGAAATGAAATTATAATGTATGCATGCAGTGTAGTTTTTTTTTAAATTATTTTTTAAAGCTGTCCTTGTGTTATTTTGAATGAATAAATCCAGCAAATGAATGAATTCATAATTAATTCATAACATCACATTTTTAATGTTCCCATTTAACGTTAGCCTGTAAATTCTTGCGTGTATTACGTTGTCCAAATGTTTAAACATTAACGTTTCTCTAAATGTTGACTTTTCATAGTTCATATTCGCCAGACTCTTTGGAAAACTATATTGTAAAGAAAAAAAAGAAAAGAACGTGCACATGACTGTCTGTTCTGTTCATGAGGTAAACATACATGTGATTTATCCCAGCCTGGAATGGAGATTGCGTGTTTTACCTTTTATAAATCATGCGTGAGTGGACATGATATGACTACAGAGCAGATCTGTGGTGTGTTTTTGGGGAACGATGGCACTAATGATACTCAACTCATCCTCTCCTTTCCTCGCTCAGACACAGATGTTTTATATCCCTTGAGATACATTGTCAAGTCAAGATCTTGTGAGCTTCCTGGAAAATCACACCATCTGACACGGCATGCAACCTTGATGGAATTCTTGATGTTATCCTTCTCACCTCACATCATGAGGATCTGGCCAATTCTGTTAGAAAGGACATTCAGGTGCTCGTTCAGTTCCTTGTCATCTAGAGATCTACAACACGCTCCTACATTTCATTCGACTCCTGCAACTGATTCTTACACTAGCTGCCTGTGAACAACATCATCATGCAAAACAATGATGCTTGCCTAGAAAGCTGAAAACAGACTCTCAACTACCTGAAGGAGCTTCCATTTGAGCCTCTAGCAAAGTTCAACTGAACCTACCATCCCTCAAGGTACAAGGAAGACGTGCATCGAAACTCCTCTCTGTCTTGGCAACCAGTAACTGAAAAAATCCAAATCCTGCCTCGAGCACTAATTTTAAAGCATCTCAACTGTTTTGGTTGCTGCTCTACCTCTTTTTACTATCTTCTCTCTCTAGCCTGATAGTATTCTTAGACTCTGACCTATTTGTTCTAGCATAAAGATATTTTCTTTTTAAATAAAGCAGATGATAAGGGTGTTTACGAAATGCAAAAAATTTTAATACGAACGTACAGTGAATGTATAAATTGTACAACTGTAAACAATTATACAAAATTATGCACAAAAACCTGGGCCTGCAGTTTTTGTACAGCTAAACACTGACCTTTTACAAAAATATGTGCCCCCCCATGTGTCAGCTTGCTGAATGAATTTTCGTACATGCATCATGATCGTCACGTCATTGAACGTAATAGAGGTTTGGATGGATGCATGTGCAGATACGAGCTTTTATTAAAGAGAGGCAGACAGAGAAATCCAAATCATGAGATAATAGCGTGGTCAAAAAACAGGCAATAGGTCAGACGATCGGTTATACTGAATAGGTTAAACACAAAACAGCTGAGATTAATGATGACACGTACAGGAAACAGCCAATGACAATACAGGGGTGGAGACAGGACAAATCATAACAAAACACACGTGTCAAAAGCAAACAAAGTCAGTGTCACTGAAAACCCAAAAGCATGCGCTCGCTTTGAGTGCGCGCTTTGAGCTCGGACATCGAGCTCGCGCTTCGGGTTTCCGAGCACGCTACAGCGCTAGCTTGAGGGGAGATTGTGACAATGATGTTCAAAGCATTTTCTTTTCTTCTTCTTCTTCTTCTTTTTTTTTTTTTTTTTTACAAATTAAGCTACATTCAAATAAAGTTTCATGACTGTGAAATACACTTCTCACCTACAAATTCTTTCCAGGTCTACAATGGATGTGAAAAGTCTACACACTCGTGTAAAAATATCAGGTTTTTGTAAAGTAAAATAATGACACTGAGTTAAAATGTGCAATCTAATGTGCAGTTAGTCAGAAATTTTATAAAGTCAAGTCAGAAATTTTACAGGGACAAAAGAAAAAGAAAAAAAACTTACAATAACCTCTAAGCATTGTTTGCTCACACATCATTCAATACTCCGAAGACTGTCTCACCAGGCCAATCACCATCAATACAAACAGAGTTCTGATGCTCGCACACGCTTGTTTTCAGAATCAATGAATGGGTGAAACGAGAGTGTGCTGTGCTACTGTGCGTCTATTAATAGTATACGCAGATGTGAGTATTTCGCTACCTCACAGACTTATGGGAAGTGTAGTCACCCCGTTACACTACAATGTAAAAAAAATGCTGTTAGACATATATAGGCTCATCTTCCATTGATTTATTCGCCTTTCTAGATCATGGTGCAGAACGTTCTTTCCTGATTTAGCTCCTAAATGTGGAAGAACTACAAGAAGCTAACAGAGACCCATTGAGACAGGAATCATACTGTGCCATGTTGGGGAGGAGGAGCGGACATGACAGTTAATGACAGGGTGCCAGATTCTTGGTTTTTATGTCAAATTGGGTTAGTTTTATAATATTCTGTGGCCACCAAGATCTTATTTTATAGGAATAATCAGCATTAAATAAATCCAAACAAAGGCAAAGTGTGAATTCAGAAAGTGTGTATATGATGTACAGAACTATTTCTATTGTGAAATATTCTGCAAAGATTTGGAGAAGGAAAGGGGACTTATGGGGTCACTATGGACGTGAATAGACGCATTCACAATTTGACTATTTTTCTTACCTTTTGATGCTGAACGTGAAAGTAAATCTGTGAAGCTGTGAAAGTAACTGTATTGTAGGAGGTTGCATTGGAGTACAGCGGTTTTGTCGTTTTATATTATATTAAGAATGATATTAAATTCATGCCCCGGGGCTTTTTTATTTTTTTATAACAAGGATGTGTTTAGAAAGAAGATCTCAGTCAGAGATAATCAACATAAATGATTTGAACTCTCTGACACATGAGCCCAGCAGCCTGTGAGCTATTCTGATTAGGTTACATTACAGGCTGTTACTTTGTTCTGTGTCCCAAATGTATCTAAGCTTGATAGAAATACACTGGTTTCCTGTTCATTTCATAAATGATGCAAAATAACTGAAGTCAAATTGAACCCTTCGTTCAGTCTTAATTAAGGACACAGAATAGAGATGGTACCTGAGTTGGGTGTAACTTTGTAACGTGTTACTGTAATCTAATGGCTTTTTAATGACTTTTTCTGATAACGCAGTAATGTAACGCACTACATTTTACATTTATGTAATTTTTTTTTTTTTTTACAGCTACTGAAGTCAAGACAATTACATTACTTGCTTTACAAATATATTGTTAAGAAACCAATATTTTAAATAAATCCCATTTTGCCCCGAAGATGTTTTTCTTTAGCCTTAAATAATTGTCCACTTGGAGCAGTTTGTCACTACGTACAGTAACTGAACGTCAGTAAAAGAAGACCGCCTGTAATTTGATATCTTCAGTGAATGGAGGGTTTACAGGAAAATACATGGAAACACTCGTGTCTTTTTTAAAAAAAGAGTAAAGGGGTTGAAACTGAAACAGTAACATCAAGATGTGTAAATGTCTGTATGAGTTCCAGTTTATGTGAATATGATATGAGCAGAGCATAAGGAAAGATTATGTACTTTGCATGGCAATAAAGTGATAGCTTAGCTCTGCCTCCCCTTGGCTAGCGACACCAAACTAGCCTAGTTAGAAAAGTTTTATATTTTATCTTTCTGGTCGTCCTACAAACAGTGACAACACTTGAGGCAAGTTTTATGATAGTTTTTGTGATCATGTCATATACTGGCGTGCACTAAAATCACTGAAAGAACTGTGTTTCACTTTGTAGTGTATTTTTGTAGGTTTGATAGGTTTTGAAAGTAACGTGAAAATAAATAAAGTAATTAGTAATCTGATTACTTTTTACATGCTGTAATCAGTAATTTAATCAGATTATAATTTTAAAGTAGTAATTAGTAATCTGTCGTGGATTACTTTTTTTTGAGTGACTTACCCATCACTGGATGTCACCAATCTGAAACCCAGGATCGATATTGGTCCAATAGCAGCAAAAAATGGTGGATCGGATACTGGAGCAAAGATATCGAGGTGTCAGATCCTGTATAAATAGCAAAGATTTGGAAAAGTTATTTATTTCTGGAACAGGAAATGTGTACAGACTTTGGGAGGATTGATTTTATTATATTTATACTTTATATGTTCACAATATAAGGGATTTTTGGGTGAAAGAAATAAGATGGGTATGGGTATTGAAAATCAGAAATCAGACGGTATGGGCATTGAAAATCAGAAATCAGACGGGTATGGGTATTGAAAATCAGAAATCAGACGGGTATGGGTATTGAAAATCAGAAATCAGATGGGTATGGGTATTGAAAATCAGAAATCAGACGGGTATGGTATTGAAAATCAGAAATCAGACGGGTATGGGTATTGAAAATCAGAAATCAGACGGGTATGGGTATTGAAAATCGGAAATCAGACGGGTATGGGTATTGAAAATCAGAAATCAGATGGTATGGGTATTGAAAATCAGAAATCAGATGGGTATGGGTATTGAAAATCAGAAATCAGACGGGTATGGGTATTGAAAATCGGAAATCAGACGGGTATGGGTATTGAAAATCAGAAATCAGACGGGTATGGGTATTGAAAATCGGAAATCAGACGGGCATGGGTATTGAAAATCGGAAATCGGACGGGTATGGGTATTGAAAATCAGAAATCAGATGGTATGGGTATTGAAAATCAGAAATCAGATGGTATGGGTACTGAAAATCAGAAATCAGACAGGAGATCCTAATCAAATCTTTAAATGAAAATGAAGTCTTTAAAATGCTAGAACTTTACTTGTGATTACGTAATTCAGGTAAATCAGAACATTGCTTTGGATTAGGTATGTTTAGTTAGTATATAATGGGAGGCTCATTATTCACTGGCTCTCTTCAAGTTGACAAATCTTTGGACTTTGTCCTGTAGCGGGAAAAACCTGGACGTGTCATATCTGTTGACTCTCTGACACAGTGTCCCTGACTAATATTACACTCGTGTCCCTCACTGCCATTATTTATCAACCAAACATGGATAGTCATGGCATTGTGCAAATGTAGTATCTTGTGAAATTATAAATTGATTGTAATATGTCTTTAAATAATCAGCATGTACAAATACAAAACACAAAACATTTTTCAATTTTGCTAAAATAAAAGCAACTGAAATGAATTTATGAAAAATACACCTGGACTCAAAATTGTGAGTGGACTCAAAAATCTTCTCTTGTTTATATATAATCAATGTTTGGCTCTAATTAGTTAAAGCAGCAAGAAAATCAAATCAATTCAATTCAGTGTCCTTTGTCTAGAGCTTTTAACAATGGACGCTGTCACAAAGCAGATTTACAGAAATCTAAAAATTCTGGATATAGACGTTAAGTTTATACATTTATCCCTAATGGGCTAAAGCCAGTGGCGACTTCTGATTATAAATAATTCCCTGCTATAACTGTGTACTACATGGTTAAAAAGTGCCATTGTATAACCAGTGGGGAAAAAAGAGTATTTTGTTGTTACATGTTCCATAGAAGAGAGATTTTCTTAGTACTTTTGCTGTAAACTGATTAAGAGAGTGTTGTGTATGGACTCAGTTAGTGACCAATCATGTGGTGCGTGGAAAAATGTATTGAACAGGAACTGCATGCTACGCTAAATAATTAGCTAACTTAGCTAACGATAAATACTTTTAATAATTATGGTAATGGTGTGATGGTATTATGGAAGGAACATCTGTGAAACCAAATGCCTCACTGTTATAAATTATTGCGGAAATTGAAAGAAAGAAAGAAAGAAAGAAAGAAAATTAACTAACTAGCTAATGGTTAATACTTTTAATATTTATTATATTTATCATATCATTATATTTTGACAGGTTTGGGTGTAAAATTAACTGATACTGAAATCCCAGTAGATACCTGGGAGGCTAGCTAGCATCCGTACTAATGGCATGAAGACACTAAGGACATTTAATGATTTACTTAAAATGTTTTATATATGTAAATGAATTATTTACTTTCAGTCTATTATTTGGGTAAATTCACAAGCTAAATTTTCCTCCTCCCATGATCTTCAGGAAATTCAGAGAATATAACATACTTTAACTTTACATACATATATATTAATGTAATATCAGTTACACACAAATGGTACCCTAATTGTGGAATCACCCAACTAGCTAACTTAGCTAATACTAGTCATGTTTGGCTATTTGGGATGGCAAAAGGACATTGAAGGTGTTTCTAAACTAATGTATAGTCGTGCGTCATGATATTTATAATCAGGGTAAAGATGTCCTTAGGTCATTTTTGCATTATACATTCTACATAATTTGTAAAAACAAAATAATGTGTAAAATGCTAAAGAAAGCTCTTAGTTGTGCAGAAATAGTAATAAATATGAAATAAACAGCGATTAATTATTAGCTAATTGCTCAGTCCTGGTGCTTGTGTACTTTGTCTGCTCTATATGTCACTTGCTGATTGAAACCTGCACTCTAAAGTTATTCACCTGTCTCTGTTCCCCAAATATCGATCCAAATCTTTGTGCTTCACCAAGCTGGAGCTTCTGTAATTGCAAAATCTCTGAATCAGCATTGTGTGATCAGCAAGAACAGAGGCAGGTCAGTAGGTATAAATATGTAGAACCACAATCTCATAGATAAGTCCTGCTTCCATCTAGTACACAACAAAATTCCTCTGGAAACATCTTTGCTTAAAGAAAAGGCCATGAAGTGGTACGTTCCTATTTTTCTTCTTTAATCCTATTGGGAGGATTTAGTATTTAGAGATTAGACAATTAAAACCTCATTCAGGAATGAACAACAATGACAGGGCAGGTTTTATTATTGTACAAGAAATGATTCAGTGCTACAAAATGTAAACTCCCTGGTCGTAAACTTCAATGCATGAGTGTCTATGTGCTCTTGTTCTCCGCAGGTTCTCTGTAGCTGTTTTCCTCGTTGGTTTAATGATCTGTCTATCAGAGTCACGTGTGGTGGATGGCATAAAAGAACACACTGAAGGTAAGATTATTAGCTTAGCATTCAGTAAAGAATTTCCCATAATAAGATTCATAACACAGTGCTCTTGAATTCTCAAACCTGATTGGTCAGAAGGTGTTGATTAGTTCTGGCTGCAGGTTTATGTTAATGCGCTTGTTTCTAACATGTCATTGGTTCTATAGTAAGAACTTACACAGAGATTTGTATGGCACACTGTATATATAAACTGATTTAATTGTTGATATAGTGGTGAGACGTTTATTTTATGTTAGTCGCTTATATCGGAATTGTATGTATTTTCACTTGATATGATTTCTAGCTAAGAAAAAAAATGTGACTGTCTAATGCTGAATTCAAAAACTGTATAGTCAGTACAATAGAAGAAGAAGCCTTTATTTGTCAAATATGCATTACAGCTTGTTAGGTAGTTGGGGTCAGAGATGATACAGCATCCCTGGAGCAGAGAGGGTTAAGGGCCTTCTCAAGGGCCCAAAAGTGGCAAATTAGTGGTGTTGGGGGTTGAAACCTCGACGAATAACATATTTGACAACTAATAAGTCAACATTTCCAGTTATTACTCTTTTTTTTGCACCAGAAGCCTTCAGATACTGATGACACTGTTGTATCATTTTAACAGCGAACATCGATGCAGCTCTGAGGACCAGGCGTATGGTAGGGGGTCTCCTCACCCCTGGCCATGTTCCCTGGCAGGCCTTGGTCTACCTCAGTGACAGCAAGCTGGATGGAGGTATCGGTGGAGGAGCTCTTATTGCCCCTCAGTGGATTCTGACTGCTGGAAGGAATCTCTTTGTGAGGAAGACACAAAAAGATACCAGGGGAAAAGAGCCCTTGATCCCAAAAGTCTATCTGGGCATCGTCCGGCGTGCCAAAGCTGATTCTGCTTCTGAAGTGGCAGTGAAGAAGGTGAAAGATTCTCTCTATAAAGCAGTGTAAAACTGTAAACTGTATATTGAGTGAACCAGTAGCCCATGGCTCTAGCAAGCATTAGCCCTGATGCTCTAAGATTCGGGGTTATTATTTGGGGGTTTGGGGGTGATACAAGGAGATTTGTTCTGCATTCAGCATACATACCAAATGGTGAACTAATAAATATATCTTCACTAATTTCAGATGTTTATTGATACATATGCTTGCAATACAGAAAAGGAAGTAATTAAGTTTTTCCTTGTTATATTAACAACAAAACAAAATGGCGCCAATTCTTGCAGTTATGTGGGAACAGGAACTGAACTACCGAATCAGCATTTTTTTTTTTTTTTTTTTTTTTTACATCTTGTAAACTTGAGTATCATTGAGTATCAAACTTGAGTTTCCAAGTAGGAAAATTGGTATTTGCCAGTTTGGGACCACACGTTTAGCATCTTCAGGGTGGGAATATGCAATAACTAAATTGGAGCCAATTAATATTTAAATTTTTTACCTCAGTGCAGTCTGCTTTATTATGGGTGAAAAATCATTATTCATTTTTGTCATTCAGCATGTTTTCTGACCAGAACAAATCTATGATTCTATCTAGCCAATATCAAAGTATTAAAAACTAAAGTTATTCAATCACTGTTAGAAAAAAAGGAAGAAAGAAATGTTTATATCCATCCATCAATCTATCCACCAATCCATCTATCCACCCATCCATTTCCCTGCCCTTATTTTTTTCTATTTTTTTCTAAATATTGCCAGAATATTGATTGTACCCCAATTTATTACCTAATTGTTTAAAAAATATATATATTGCCTAAATATTGCCCTAAATTTCTACCTTAATCAATGCCTCAGTTTCTTTACCCAATTCATACTTGCTGAAATATTGTCTCAAGGTTCAAGGTTAAGTTTTTGCCTCAGTGCTCTAAATATTGACCTGCATTTGTACCCTAATTTATTGCCTCAATTAGTTAGATATGGCATAAATACTGCTCCAATTTCATACCCTAAATTCTTGCCTCAATATTTTAACTAATGCCTTCATTTTTCACCCAATTTATTACCTCACTTTTCTACATATGGCATAAATATTGACCTGATTTTCTACTCTAATACATTGCTTCAATATTCTAACTGTTGCCCTAATTTTCTACCCCCATTTTCAAACTAGTGCCTAAATTTGCCTTCATTTTCTACCTCCTTCTCATTCACTACAGGTGTTTCTACATCCAGCTTTCCAGAATGCCTCAGATGTAGACAACGACCTGGCACTGATCCAGTTGAAAGAACCAGTGAGCTACACTGACACCATTTTCCCCATTCCTCTGCCGGAGAAAGATGACAACCTGGAGGAGAGTGAAGGACAGAGGGGCGTCATTGCTGGTTGGGGCTGGGGACCGCTTCTCACATTCTCTGAAAGCCTCAAGTTCCTCTCACTTCCAGTTATCCCAGGTAACGCGAAGGACGGTAAGATCTGGACAACACGCACTGAATTCCAGGAGAATGTTTGTTATGGAGATGCAGGTGGAGCTCTGGCTCTCCTTAACCATGTTACGAAAAAAGTCTATGCTGCTGGAATCCTTTCATACGATGAGCCGTGTACAAGAAACGAGGAAGCTGTCTTTATGAAGATCTCGACATACCTGCCATGGATCCACAGTGTGATGAGGGCTGACTCAGACAGGTTTTCGTCTCTCCGTACCTCCATCATGAATGATCTGCTTTCAAAGTAACCATAGACTCTTTACAGTTGTGTGTAAGAGTAAAACTGTCAATAAATAAATATATTCAAGAGGTGAGATTTGTCTTTTCTATTATTTATTTTTTTGCCAAAAATGTATTTTAGTTCAGCCAGCCTATTCTATCCTGCTACTAGGAGCATCAAGCATGCATTCGTGGAAGCCTATTCACTACATCTATCTGTTCAAGGACTAGGCCTACATTTTAATGCTGAATTATGTCACTAATTCATTATATTATGCAATGGACGAAAGTTAACAGGAATGAGTTACAGTGCTGTTGTTAATGTCTCAGCTTGCCTTGGCTGTTTTATTCATGGCCAATCAAGCCAGAGCATTGTGGAATGTCAATTCAGGACATTTCTAAGTCATTTTTAATAGCCATATTTATGCCCTTCAAACCAAGTGATTATGATTTGTTGTGAGTTGCCTTAGTAATATGTCCTTTTCTGGAGGGGATATTCACAGGTATAGAATGTGATGTCAAGTTGCAGAAGCAGCTCAAGTTCTCTTGATTTTTTTCTCTCTAAAGCTACAGTGAAGGCAAACAATCTCCCCCTCTCTTTTATCTTTAGATAGCAAGTTAGGCTAGTTAATTATTTAATACTAGCTAGGAATGGTAAAGGCGTTGTTATGGGTGATGGGTATGCCTTGTGAGCAGCTTTTGTCAAATCAGCACAAAAAGCATTCTAGTCAGCACTTATTCTGTATACGGTGAATGTAGCATTAGAGAATCGGAGATACACAGTGTATTCATTGGTGTAACAGAAAACGTTTGCTCTGTCGTCAGGAATTCGAATCCCTACGATGACACTGCCATCCATGGCCCAGGAGTCAAGAGAGCAAAATTGTCCGTTGTGTCAGGATGGAAGGGATGGCATTTACTCTCTCTCTCCTGTCAATCAGAGTGATATTAGCCATTTTTTGATGCGTCATGTATGCAGAACAGGGCAGATAGCATGTTCCGCCGCGTATGTTCCACTTTCCTTTACTGCAGCATGAGCAGAAGTTCGAAAAGATGTAGAGGTTGGCTTTACGTGTCTCGGAGGAAGCACATGTTTGCTCCACCATCCTGGTTAGTGATTTTTCATGTCTTAGGGAAGACTTTTATTTCGCAGAATGTTACAGCTCTTCCTAGTACATGCTAGTCAACACCCAACATTCACCTAAAAGAGCAGTTCAAATAGTCGACTCATTTGCGGTCGACTCTGTCATGTCACAGCAAACTAGTGACTACATTTCCCATCCTGCACTGCAGCCGCCATGGACTGAAATTCCCAGAACACTCGTTCATTCTAATCACGCACACTTTGCATCCAATCTCACACACAATCACACCACAGTTTAAAATGACTTTCGAGGCTTTCACTCTTTGCGAAGTATTGAGTGTTATCACCATACCAAACGTTTGTTCCCTGTTCCTCATTTTGAGTCCTGTTCTTTGATCTTGTTTCTGGTTTCTCCTTCTCGATTCTTGCCTTGCCTCATTTATACCTGTTTGCTGATCGCCTGACTCATTGACTGTTTTTGACCACATTATTATCTCATGATTTGGATTTGTCTGCCTGCCTCTCTTTATTAAACGCTCTTATCTGCACTTGCATCCGTCCTAACCTTCATTACGTTAATACCGTGACAGACACTACTAGTCCTTTGTGAATGTTTTAGTAAATGTGGATGTCTTGTTTACATACAGCAGCTGTGACTGAGCCTCTTAAGATTGGGTATTCCAAGAGAAAATGAGGCAGGGTTACAGCTGAACACACATCAGCATCTCCTCCACCTCCATCAACAGCTCCCGTTACACCTCTATGATTTTCCCATCTCATACTGATACAACATTCAGTGTCTACATCCTGTATGTACCCTAAAGCCACTCAATGAGCGATGAAAGCATTTTTAATGTGTCAAGACAGATTAGAAAACCAGTTCTAACTCTCTCAGGCTCAATTGGTATTTACCATGGAAATAAAGGTTTGCATAAAAGAATCATACTCAAATCAATTTTAACACTGTCCCTACCTTTTTTTTTTTTCTCAAAGGTGTATGTGACAAATTTATTGAAGTAAAGTGCTGGCTGTACAATATAACACAAAAGAAAGCCAAATATAATACATGCGCTACAGTGGCTAAGAATTAGGGTCGCTCCTGTTCATAAGGATGACGAAACTGTGATTTTGCAAGATTGATGATTCAGAAAGCCCAGCTCGCAAGTCATTTACTCCATAATGGTGAAGGAAGTTGAATAAATAAGATCTTAGTGAAACCCAGAATAAATATATACAAATGCAGTCTGGATTAAATCGTTAATTTAGTTCCTCCAGTGGATGAACAGTCTGATCACATCCTGAATCAGTGCACAAGTGTGTGTGTGGGTGTGTATGTGTGTGCACACACGTGCATGCTGAAAGTTCATTGAGTTTAGTTGCACCTCAGTCAAAGTCCTCATTTTCTTCTTTTACTTCTCGAAACTCCAATTGTGTTTGTGTTTGTATTTGTGTGTGTGTGTGGGTGTGGGTGTGGGTGTGTGGGTGGGTGTGTAGGTAGGTGTTCATCTGGTCTATTAAGTTGCTTGAGAAGCACTTTGAAAAGATGCCATGGCTTTACACTTTAAATTCAATTTTACATTCAATTTAATAGACACAATAGTCACAATCACAAACTGATAGCTGCAGTTACGGCAACACGGCAGATGGCGCCTTGGTAAACTTGAATGATTTTACTTTACAAAAACTTTTGAAGTTTTACATCATAACGTTGTCGTGAATATATACAGTTCACTTGAAGCTTAATCACGGTGATGAACTTAACGTTCCCATCTCATTTTAGAAAAGCACTACTGAAAATGAGTTAAAATGACGGAAAATGATTAATAACTAATTACAGAAAAAAAAATCTTTGATTATATTTGAAATTATTTAAAAATGTAGATTAGTGTTTTTTTTTTCTTTTTAATCTCTGCATGGAGAAAAAAAAAATTATAATCTGAGAGTAAATTAGAACCATCTTAAGATACGAGGAGATGCTGTATCGGTTCAAGCCACCACAATTAAATGCACTTCATGACACTTGCCAGTGTTTTCTGCCTCCAGTGTATGAGACAGTTCTTCCTCTGCTGATTTCTCCCGCTGTCTCAAGACTTTATTTACTAAACTCACAAATAACGAGTCCTAATTTGTGTATGCTTTTAGACAGAAATGCACACACATTTAACAAAAAACAAACAATTCGGTGAAATATTTGTGTGTGTGTGTGTGTGTGTGTGTGTGTGTTAAAGCGTCTTTAAAGCTGTGATGGGTTGAGATCTCAAGGGGACTTTAAAATTTAAATTTTAGTATTAAAAGTGAGGAGAAACATTGAAAAATCGTTATGATATAAATGATATGTGTGTTCTCTTCATTAAGCAAATAATGTTTAAATGCAGTTGAGAAGCATTCTGATTACTTAATTAAGGCATGATTTTCACATTACGACTTGTAAGTGGTTTTAATTTATCTTTAAATGGCTGAAACAGGCTTATGCAAATTTTATACCTGCCTTTCAGTCCTACTAATTTGCACACTCGATCTTCATTCCCAAGTGACTCTCAGGCTTAGCGAATCACACTGCAGACTCCAAATGCAATAAGACCGGCCTGATTTTGCAAATGTAACACTATTACGCACACACCGCTTTCACTTCTTCTTCCCTTATGCAAATGTCAAGTGCGTGTCATTGTGATCTGCAGGTGCGGCTCTTCGCTAATAAACAGACAGGCTGCTTCCTCTGATAAGCTCCACATAGGCGCATTGTGAAAGTGCTGCTGCATATTAAAAGGCATGTGGCTTTCAAGTCAAATTTATAGTAAGGATTGAAGCTTCACTTTAAGTGGCATATTTGGAATGATGTCTTTTTAGAAAGAAAAAAAAACCCACATGTTTGTTGGATGCTTTAGTTCATAAAAGTCACGATGGACAGAAACTAGGAGGCTGACAGCCTGGATCACAAAATCTCTCAATCAGGAGTTTTGGAGAAAAAAGTAAAGAGAGAGAGAGATATAAAAGCATAACATTCCCATCCAATTTTACAACTGAAATGATGTCAGATTAGTCCTACTAGCATAGTGGATCACTTCTACATTTTCTACCCCTCTCTAACTGATACAAAAGATACAGTTTGGAGGAAGAAGACACATTAAAAGAATCTTATTCAAATAAAACGAATAAAATTGAATGCTGATGAACCAAAATCCATTTTAGCCAAAGTCTGTATATCATGACATAAAGCCAGATGTTTAGCATTTTTACTGATGTTATGACCGTGTAGATCATTATAAATGCCTATTGACTACTGTTGTTGTAAGTGTTGTGATCATTATTCACTCATTATAGATGAAAGTGTCCTTTACTGGTCTCTTGAAGCATAAAGGTTTCAAATAACGTGTTTCATGAAAGTAACTGCAATTTTAATAAAACTAAGCATACTTTAATTCAATTCGATTCAATATATATATATATATATATATATATATATATATATATATATATATATACATGGAGTACTATTGAGATTGTTAAATGAGTGTAGTGAGTGCTTAAAGGAAAAATCCAGCATGAACGACTTGCATTTTAATCTTTATAATAACTTTCGATCTTCAATGTTGTTCAAGGTTTACTTTGTAATGAGGTTGACCTTTGAAGTTAAAACTTCTTTCTTTGGTTCACAGTTAGAAGGAGAGCCTCCTGACATATAGAAAGTCTTTTAGTGCTGCTAGATCAGTCTATCTCTCCACCCTAATTGAAGATCACAAAAATAACCCTAGATTCTAATTCAATACTGTAGCAAAATGAACTAGGAATAAAACTACAACAGAAACATGCACACAATCATTATATAGCAGTGATGATTTCATGAATAGTTTCATTGGCAAAATTGAAAATATTAGACAAACAACTCAGGCTATTAATTTAAAACCAGACAGGCTTATAGCTAACTCTGTAGATAATAATATAACAATATCAGATCAACGCTTAGATGTTTTAATTATTCCAAAAGTAATTAATGTACCAGTCAGGATTTAGGCCTCATCATATCACAGAGACAGCACTGGTTAATGTGGTAAATGACCTACTACTGGCCTCTGATCAGTGTTGTCTCCTTGCTTGTGTTGCTTTACCTTAATGCAGCTTTTGATACCATTTATCATCTATTCTCCTTAATAGACTAGAAAACGGTGTTGTCTTATTTGATCAGTTCATACATGTAAATAGTGACTTCTCTATGCACACTAAGGTAAAGGGTCTGTAAGGGTCTGCAAGGGTCTGTGTTAGGCCCACTTTTCTTTTCTTTTCTTTATATATGCTATCTCTGGGTCCAATTATTCGTAGACACGGAATTAGCTTCCATTGTTATGCTGATGACACACAGTTGTAAGTTTCAGCAAAACCAGATGAGACACCAGCTTAATAAATACTGGATGCTTATTAACTTCCTTTTACTTAACCCTTGTGCGTCAATTAAAAAAAAGTTACACATATGTCCATAGAGGACAAAAATGTCCATGTCGAAAAACTGTCATAAAAATATTATATATATATTAATATTTTTTCCACTTTCACTGACGTCGATTTTTTATTTTTTTTTTACCAACATCAGTTCTAATCATAATTATCAATTACCATAATTACCATTTTCTGAATTGTAACTGTTTAAATGCTGGTTTGTTTACATAATGCCACACATGTTTTGTTTTATGTAAAAAAGAAAAAGAGTAATTATTTTCCATATTCCATACTAAATGCTAAGCAGTATTTTTTCTTTGATTATAACAGTATTTGATATGTCAATGATTAACAACATTAATTTTGATGCATTCATATCGTTTATGCAGTGTCAGCTTAAAAAAAAACAAAAAACTACCACTCAGGTCCATAAAGGACAAAAATGTCCATGTCAAAAAAACTGTCATAGAAATATTATATATTAATATTTTTAAAAATATTTGTTATACTAGGACCACATGCAGCTTGAAGTAAGCTTTCTGATTACACAGTGTCCTTTCTGTTTCATCATGTACAGCAGTAAAAGACCTCGGTGTGATTATTGACTCCACTCTTTCATTTGATGCTCATGTAGATAATATTACCAGGATAGCCTTCTTTCATCTCAGAAATATTGCTAAGATAAGAAATATAATGTCACTTCACGATGCAGAAAAATTAGTACATGTTTTTGTTATCTCTAGGTTGGATTATTGTAATGCCTTACTGTCTGGATGTTCCAGTAGGAGCATAAACAAACTCCAGTTAGTCCAGAATGCAGCTGCAAGAGTCCTTACCAGAACCAGAGGAGATGACCACATCACCCCGATCTTATCCACACTGCACTGGCTCCCAGTCAAATGTACAAAAAAAATACTACTATTGACCTATAAAGTACTAAATAGTCTTGCCCCACAGTACCTGAGTGAACGTTTGCTCTTTTATGAGCTGCCACACCAACATTGATCAAAAGGTGCAGGCTATTTGTTGGTACCTTGAATAGTGAAGGCTACAGCAGGGGGAAGAGCTTTCTCTTATAAAGCCCCACATTTATGGAACAGCCTTCCTCACACACAGTCTCAGTGTTTAAGTCCAGGCTGAAACCATATTTGTTTAGTCAAGCCTTTATGAATAGTTTGTTCATAGGTAAGGGAGCAGGTCTAGAGGGCTCACAGGTATAGAGTGTTGTGGTGAACTGGGATGTTTGGATGATGGCCCCTTCTGCTCTCTGGACCTGCCCGTTCCATGCTGATGCCCTACTTCTGATTGGAGTTCTCATCAATTGGAAGTCACATGCTGATGCTGAGGATGGCCCCACATGGTGCAGCCTAAAGAGCATTGAGATTACTGAGGATGGTACCACAGAAAAACCATAAAGATGGCTTTGAACCTCAATTCATATGAACATTTATGCTATAATGGTTTAGGACTTTAGGAATTGCTATGATATCTTTAGGACTGCAAGTCTCCATCGGTGAACAGTGGATAAGTTCAACAAAACAGACTTCATGTAAAAACTGTAATGAATTTCCTGATTACGCAACTGCACTATATGACCATGCAGTATTAGCAGAATGGATATAGAAGGGACAACCCTGGGAGCAAAAGCCTCCAGAGACCTTTAGCGTAGTACACCAGAGTCTTCTTCCTTTTTAAAAAAAGGAATCACTGATCACCATTGTTCCCAACACCCAATCACTGATCACCATTGTTCTGAACACCCAATCACTGATCACCATTGTTCTGAACACCCAATCACTGATCACCATTGTTCTGAACACCCAGTCACTGGTCATAATTGTTCCCAACACCCAGTCACTGATTAGCATTGTTCTGAACACCCAGTCAGTGGTCACCATTGTTCCCAACACCCAGTCAGTGGTCACCATTGTTCCCAACACCCAGTGACTGGTCACCATTGTTCCCAACACCAGTCACTGATCACCATTGTTCTGAACAAAAGTCACTGGTCACCATTGTTCCCAACACCCAGTCACTGATCACCATTGTTCTGAGCACCCAGTAACTGATCATCATTGTTCTGAACACCCAGTCACTGATCACCATTGTTCCCAACAAAGTCACTGATCACAATTATTTGTCCCACACGCACACTTCTTTATTCTTCTTCTTCACTCTTCTTGACTATATTTACAAGTGGTTACTGAAGATGAGCGAATGAATGATTTAAGCAAGTTAAATGTCTTGAGAAAAGCCAGCTTATTTTTTTAAAAAAAAGTTTTTATTTTACTGATTAACGTCATACAGTAGATTTCAACAATACATCTTAGGAAATCACAAACATCGGCTTGGCAAAAAAGACTCAGACTTAAAAGATTCAAAGTATAGACTCAGTGTGCCTTAGCAGGTACAGAGTGTGAGTTTCACTGAGAAATAGCAGAAGAATATAGAAGATACACTTTCTAAGTCAGGAATGTGTGCTCAGTGATTCCACAAGTTAAAGACATACCAGCTTGTCTTCGTTTGATTTTAGTTTCTTGGACTAATGCACTGATTACTCTCTTAAATCTTATACACTGGTCACACATGACTGGATCTCACTTTGATGTCTTAACATATAACATGTGCTAAAAAAAAGTTGTTTTTTTTTTAATTAGCTTGCTAAATTAGCTAGTCAAGAATATTGAAAATGAGCATTCTAGGAGCCATTTATGGATTTGTGTAATTTTCTTAGACACCTCTAGGGGGGCATGTGTATTTATGTGAGTGAGAGTGCGAAGAACGTCTAACAAACCTTTTGACCGTGACCATGAAGGACTTTTATGGACTTGAAAGGATATTTAATTTTAAAGTGTAAACCAAGTCATAGAATAACCGCTTCCTTTTCTTTTGTTGTTTGCATTAGTGATTGATGAAAGAACTGATAATAAATAGATTGAAATATCCAATTTATTATTATTATTAATATTTTTCAAAGGTATGGACATTTGCATTTCATTTTTATTTGTTCAAGACAGCAAACGCATCAAAAACGACCAACTGGGGAGCAGGTTTTGATTTGTTGGGCTTTTAAATCTACAGACTGAATTGGATGAAATTGAAGACTATAGGACAAGTGATGGTTCCTTGAGAAACTGCACGACCACGAGGATGCCGCTATTTACTCAGGTTTGTACTGCACAAGTGGCATATGAACTATGAGTAGTGCAGTAAAGTTAGTTTTATGTTTGACATTACATTCTCCATGTTTATCACATCCTCAAGCCAAACCAACTTTGAAATGCATGAATAGGTTTTCTTTGCACAGTACAAAGCTAAATAATATATATATATATATATATATATATATATATATATATATATATATATACACAAACCCAGCCAGGCATTTTCAGCAAGGTTAGTGCTAAACAGTGATGAACGATAACTTACCTGTGGTCATTTTGTTTTCTCGCCTCAGGACTCAGACGCCGAGGTCACATTTAAAAGGACAAAGCAGGGGCGGAGCAAAGGTTTTGTCTTGGGTGGGGGGAGAAATGTTCAGGGCCCCCTTATTATTAAGATCTTGTTTTATAATAAAAAAACATAGTGGCAGTAAATGAAACCTCAGACATGAATGGACACACATGTATCTATTCAACAGTCTGGATCGGCAAACCAAAACAATGTATGCCCCCTACAAAGTCCCACTCGACTACACAAGGAGATGCTGTTTGGCAGTGCAGAGATTGTTCGGCATAGCAACATCTTTACTCTTGAAACTGTAATGTCCCTCCATAAAGTTTACAGACTCTTCCATAATTTTCATTAACTTTGCGTCTTCTCTGGACATTTCTTCCTCATCTTCAGATATGTTTTCATTAAAATCATGTTGATATTGCTTTTCCAATAGCAATTCCAATTTTTCGACTCTATTCACTATAGCATTATGGTATTTACTCTGACAACTGCCACGAGTACCATTTATAACCCACTCCAATACAGTTTGAATGGCATAAGGTCCATCTCCATGGCAATTCCCAACATCCCAAAGGCGTACCATTGATACAGGGCATTGGTACCGATCAATAACTCTACATCTGCTTGATTGCGTGGAATGTGAACAGCATCGAGATATGGCAGCTCAGCCAAATGCTCCTTTCTGATAATGTTAGCTGGGCTCACAGGCATCCTGTTTTGTGTATAGACTTCTGGTAGCTTATAAAAGTGCTTGCCAGTGAGGCTTGAAATCTCCAAATTATTTACAATATAGATCAAGTTTGTGGATTTGGGGCTCATTGTAAGCAGATATTTTTGTCTTTGTCCATTCAGATTTAGCTTTCTCATCAAACTCTGAGCAAAATGTAGAAGTACTACCTGTATCTAAAAAAAAAAAAAAAGCCCAAGTCTGAAAGCAACTTGGGGTTCAGTGTCTTACCCAAGGACACTTTGGCATGTGGAGTCATGTGGGCCAGGAATCGAACCGCCAACCCTACGATTCGTGGACAACCCGCTCTACCACCTGAGCCACAGCCATTATAAGCAATAAATGATTAATGAACTTGATAATACACTGGCCTGTCTTGTTTTACACCTCCAGGATGACCGTTGGCAGTTAAAAGGTGTCTGATTTCTTGAGTTGAAACCTTATACAGAGGTTCTCCTGTTATGGACAACAGCAGGTGCGAGACATTTGACTCCTACTGATCTCTGGTGTAATTCGAGTTTATGTTAACACCACGGGCCCAATGAAAATCCCAGTAATGTTCATTAAAATTTCTCAGGAACTCCTTTAGCAATGTGTGAGTTATTGTTTTCCAGCTTATTCATTCTGTTGAAGCTCATTTTAATGGATTGCTTGGGCATTTGAATAATATTGTGATTTATTACTATACTCATTGTTAAGTATTCACTATTACTTTGTTTATTTATTTTTGTAATACAAACAAATCCAAGGTACAAATATATAAATAAATAGAAACGTGCCCGAACAAAATGACAAGGACCAACACAGAATGACATATAAATATGGAACAGGTCAAACCTGAAGACTGGGGAACTACAAGTTGCAATTAACGATGGCAATTAAAAATGGACTCAACCCTAAAGATACTGTGAAAAGCAGTAATCTGTTTTATGGATATTTTTATTTTGTGTTTCCATTTATGATATAATATTTTTGGTGATGGTTAGTTATATTAATAAGAAGTGTTTAAGACGTTGGTAAAGTGGAGATGTCTCACAAATTTCACCCATGATCTCTGGCTGTAAGTGAAAAATCATAATTTCTTAATGCTAGGTAGTGTGTAGCGGTGTTAGTCTGGGTTTATCCTATGTGGTGCTGTTTATGGGTTGAATTATTGACCTGAGGAAGGATATTATACTGAAATAATTGGAGTTGTAGGTCATGCTTGCAGTCAATTAGTGATTTCGAGCTGTTTTCAGATGTTTACATAACCTTCATCTGAGATTTTTGACCTTGTACTGGTTTATGTGCTGGTGTATCTGACTGTCATGGCTCACAAATGGTGTGCTGGTGTCTCAGAACATGTAAGAAGATGGAAGCCAGTGACTGAAGACACCTCAGCCAGTGACGGAAGCATCCGTTCAATCCTTGAATTTCTGAACAGATTTCCATTCATTAGAAAAGACTTGTGTCTCCAGCGAGCGTACATAGATAAGACACTGTATTCAGTTGTTGGGGGAAGATAACATGGAGACGCTGTGTGTGCTTTACAATGGACATTGTCTCAAAGCAGCTTTACAGAAACATATAAACACAAGATAGAGATTTTAAGTGTGTGAATTTATCCCGATTGAGCGAGCCGGTGGTGACGGTGGTGAGGAAAAACTCCCTAAGATGATATGAGAGGAAACCTTGAGAGGAACCAGACTCAGAAGAGAACCCGTCCTCATCTGGGAAACAACAGATAGTGTGAAAGTAAAAGAAAGTTCATTATGGTTTAATATGAAGTCTGTTTGTTGAACTAGTCCACTGTTCAAAGGAGACCCGAGTACAAAACTGCATGTTGTAATTGCAGTCCCTTAGAAGCAACCATAGTCCAAGAAAGAGTTGTAAAGGGAAATGCATCCTTTTGTAATTGCCCAAGGATGTGTTTGTCTCCTTTACATTATTTCTTGGAAGAAGTCTTCTACATCAGCATAAAACATGGAAAGGATTTTCACTGGGTTGGCTATAAAAATGAATATAAGTCTTGCTACATGTTTGATCTTTTCTCCTCTATGTCTCTTTTCTTCTAGCAAAGATACACATGATACATGGAGAGGTGTTAGTCTGTGTACTTTGTTGTAATAACAATAAATCTATACACAAAAAATATATATATTTATGGCTGTAAAAGCAGCACTGTTGCTACTGCCAAATCCATAGAAAAAAGTTGCAGGAAGAAAATTTCAAACTGTGTATGTTGAAGTTTGAATATTCATTTACTCATCTTTAGTCACAGTTTAATCCTTTTTGGGGTTGTTGTGGAATCTGGGAACACTGGGTACACGAATACAGCCTGGTTGGTGGAAGGAAACCAGAAGAGAACCCGAAGGAAACCCACATGTACACATGTGAAAATGTGAAACTTCTCACAGAGCGTAACCCAAGCTCAGGATCAAACCAGGGACCCTGGAGCTGTGAGGCAGCAAACACTACTCACTGTACCACCATGTCATCCAAGCTTGAATATATTTAACATACCTAGTAAACATCTTTAACAGCATAAAACATTTAATATTTTCCTTAGTCCTGGGTGCAAGTTATCCAATAACCAAAGTGCAAAGTGGTTGCTGTGCTTCTTCACAACACTCTTAATAACTGTTCAAAATCAAATAGCTTTAGTGAAGGCAATAAGGCATGGAACGACTGATGGGAAAACACGACAAGACATTAATAATAATAAGATCCATAAGAAGAAGGTGCTACTTCATGTGGTGTAGAAAGGCAAGATTTCTGTGTCTACACTTTGTTTGTTTCCCACACAAACTTCAGCATGGAGTCCGCCATCTTGGAAGCATACACTACATCAAAGTTGCGACTTTGCTCCTGGGAGAAAGTGTTGATCCAGTCTCCGATTTGACCTGCAAAAAAAAAGAGGAGTGGGAGCTTGTTTATGTCAGTTTAGTGCAAAAACCTTTCTCAACCCATTGCTTTTAATCAGTTGAATTATCGTTTGTGAAAGCCTCACCTTTCCTCATGAACTTGCCCTTGCTGTGGTCCATGATTTCCTGAGGAATCAGGGTGTAGTTCACCATGCAGTTCTCTCTCATGGTGTTGAAGCTGCAGCTCTTCTGGGCGCTGTTCAACTCGTCCTCCAGCAGGGGGCACTGCAGGAATCGGCTTACTTTCTCCAGGGAACCACACAGGTCCTGCTCCAAATCAACGACACATTACATACACTATACTATACATTACATCACGTTTATAATTACATGCCGTCAGTAATGTAGTTTATTTCATAACATGAGGCTAGGCTTTCCAGCTTAATTTAAATGTAAAAATGGTATAAAACAATTGAATGGGCACTAAAATGAGAATTCATACAGTAGTTAATATGTTCTACACTGCCAATAATAGCTTCTACACTGACAAAAATGACATCTTAGCAAATTAAAATGTGTTGAATATAGTCAAATTTATTAAGTATTTCCTATAAGATCCCAATAATCCAAATATGTGATTATTAAACCAATTTCTAGACATTTGTTTTTCTGATTTCAAGCTTGATAGTAATTGTAATTGTAAGCATTTATTTCCAGAAAGAATATGTAAGTTTGAAATTCCTAAATGCATCTTATAACAGGCTGAATAATCATATATTGGATTTATATTAATCTCATGATAAGAAATATAAGATAAATTTGCCCATATTCAGGATATTTTCACTTGCTGAGATTGTTTTGAGTCGCAAAGCCCTGCCTTTTTCAAGAAAAAGAAAGAAAGTATTAGATTAAAAATAATGCTCGGTGTTTTGGCCCTCCACATTCCACTCTTATTTGCTTGGCTTGATGGGATTTTTTTTTTGTACTTTGGTGGAACTCTTAGTTGTCTGTCGTAGCAACGAAGACCATTTTGTCATCAGAGATGATGCGTAGATAGCTGGTCAGGCCAATCTTTGCACAGAAAGTCCTGTGGCAGATGGGACAGGGGATAGGGTTTACGTCTCCGGGAGGGTTGCTGATACGGGTTTTTCTGGCTTGCCTCTTTCATTCGGCTGCAGCTGTCCGATTTGTCTCACACAGCAAAGAGCCCTTGTGGATGGAGGAGCGCCAGGCGTCACGATCCAATGCAGTCTGTTCCCAGGAGGCAGGATTGCTTTCAGTGAGGGTTTGAGGGTATCTTTGAAGCGTATCTTTTGGCCTCCTTGGCAACGCTGACCTTTCTGGAGCTCGCCATAGAAGACTCTCGTTGGTAGACGCTGGTCTGTCATGCATACCACATGTCCTGCCCAGCATAGCTGGGTCGTCATCAAGATGGTGAAGGTGCTAGGGAGGCCTGCTTGATTGAGAACCACAGTGTCTGGGACTTTGTTCTGCCACTTGATGCCAAGGATTTTCCTGAGACTGGTGGTGTGAAAATGGTTTAGTTTCCTGGCATGACGTTGGTACACTGTCCACGTTTCGCATGCATACAGCAGTGTGGGGAGCACAACTGCCCTGCACACTTTCAGCTTGGTCTGGATGGTGATGCCTCTTCGGTTCCAAACCTTGGCATACAGTCTCCCAAAAGCTGAGCTGGCTCTTGCAGTGCGGACATTAACTTCGTCATCTATTGTGGCATTTTGTGACAATGTGCTGCCGAGGTAGGTGAACTTGGTCACTGTTTTCAGTCTCTGACCATTGACAGTGATGTTGGGCTCTGTATAGGGATTCCATGGGGCTGGCTGATGCATGAAGAACCAAGATGAAATTTGAAGTTGGTACCATAGCGAAGGGATTCCTGAGTATGCAAGTGTCCAGGAAAAGTGATGCCCAGAAAAGGGATTCCATGTGGCTGGCTGATGCATGACCTCAGTCTTCTTGGTGCTGATGGTGAGACCGAAGTTTGTGCAGGCACTGGAGAACCTATTAACGCTGCATTGCATGTCCGTTTCTGTGTGCTAGCGTTAAGGGCACAGTCATCAGCAAAGAGGAAGTCCCTGATGATGTCTGCCGAAACCTTGGTTTTCGCTTGTGTAACTAAAAACAATGGCACCACCAGCAGTCATAACCATTCCTAAGGCTGGATCGGTTGTGTTTTGGGTCTGTTGTTTACTCAGTTAAGCAACCTTTAATTATTTGTGCATTGGGACTAATATGTCACATTCAGAACACGTCATCAGTAGAGATTAGGAAGCATGAGTGGCACTTCCTATTTGTGTTTTCAATGAGTGTGTGTGGGTTTGCGTGAGTATGTGTTTCTGCAATAGTTTTATGTCCCTGTACTATAGGATATGGCTCAACTCTAATGGTTTCGTAAAACGAAAAGCAATGAGTATGTATTTGAGCCATATTATACAATATTCTGACCAACCATCGCTGAGTACAAGTAAGTCTAAAGTCTTACCTCCCACATCTCTTCATACGTGATATACAGAAAGTTGTCAATGTTTCTTGCATTGCTGGTCCATCCTTTCACATGATCAAACCAAGACCCATAGTACACTACAAAGAAATGAAGATAACATTCAGACATTGAAATCAATCAGGATTACAGTTTATTCAAGTGATTGATTGTAATTAAAAAATATTAAGCTTGCAAACCTGTTCCTTCCAGAAAAGCGCTCAGAAACTCTGAGAATGTGCCTGGGTCGTTTAGGAACTTGGCCATTTTATGGAAGTAGTAATAAGATACTACCACATCTTTTGGGTTTCTTGCCACATATATGACCTGAAGCCATACATTTTAGAAGTTTTAAAAGGCAGAATACAATTCAAAGCATCAATACATGGTGAGAGTTGCAATTTTCAAGTTAAGAATAAAGAATTACAATAAAGAATTACACATGGTCAAAAAAGTTCTACTTTTTGCCCAGAAACAAAGAGATGGTTCTCGCTGCAGAACCAAACATCCAGGGAGGTGGACCTGGACCTGATTAAACACCTCCTATCAGGGCCATAACCACCATAGACACTGAGATAATAATCAGATATGGCCAAATTGGCCCCAATATAAAGGTCTTGCATTGTATATATAAATAATGTGCATATATAAATATTTGGGCCTTTATTACATAGAGAATTAAAAAAGGACCACTACATTTGTGACCCCACCCCCACCAAATGGTTTGGTCAGTATGGTCAATGTTCAGTATGTGGTTATACTCTTCTATGAGCTTAACAACAACCTTTAACCTGTAATCCTTAACCTACAGTAAGAAAGAGTACAACACGGAGCAACACACTTAACAACACACTTATTCACAAAAATCAGCTTTACAGAAATCAGGATGTAGAATTAGACCCATAATGAACAATCCAGAGGTGACAGAGATGAGGAAAACTCTCTGAAAACACATGAGGAAGAAACCTTTAGAAACGCTAAACGAAATTCATACAGTTCTGGATAACACCGGATAGTGGGAACATATATCATTTCAAACAGTACTGAGTGTGTTGAGAGGAAGTTCACTATGATCTGATTATTAATAATAGTCCTGGGATGATTTGCTGCCACTATCAGCCATGATATAACCTGTATAATTCCCATCGAGTCTGAATAGAGAAACTATCTCTACTTTACTGTATGTGTTGTATCTTTTACATCAAAGTTTAAAAAAAAGAAAAAATCTATGCTACAAAGGGATCTGTGGCTCTTTTGAGCTTTGCCGCAAATGGATCTCGGTTTGCCCTTACATCATATCTGCCATCCATTGAGTAAAATCCCCAACATGATGAACATGGAGGTCACATGGCCGTATTACTAATGAAACTCACGAAATTTCAAATGTAAAAGATTGAGAAACTGTTCATGAAAGCTAGCCAACTAGCATTTGCTTGTTAATAAATACACTACTGTAGCTTGCAACAAGGTCTGGTGTTGGACTATGTTAGCTAAACATAAATATAGCTAACTAGCTATTTGTTGTAGTATGTTAGCCAGACTTACTGTTGAAGTCAACATTTTACTTATAGTTTATTCTTCCTCTTATTAACAGTATTATTCTGTATCTGTATTTTGTTTTTACATTTTGATTTCTGTTTTGAATCCTGTTTATACTTGTTGATAGTCTGCACACATATTTACCTCATGGTTTAGTTTCTATTGTATTCTTGAGGTTGCAATGAACCCATATGTGATGCAATGTTTTTCTTTTTATCACATCCTCAAGGTTTCTGATTTCTTGATGCCGAAGAAGAAACCAGTTTGAGCCGGTTTTATGTTGCACCTGCAGTTCAGTAACCTCATGTAACCCAGTTTTTGTTCCTCCTTTGTTAAATTGATGTGATTATTTACAATAAGATGTAGCTCATCCTTCTCTCCACAACCAATCATGAGTTAGAATTCTGCAGTATATGAAGTGATGTAGCTATATCTTATATTCCTTCTCATCAAGTCTGTTACTTGAATTGCCTTTTTTTTTTTTTTTAAGTCAGATTCACTGAGAGTACACTCTCGTTCTTTTCTATGGCACCTTTTTTGATTGAGCATCTGATTGCTCTTCTTCAGTTACACTGATGGGCTGTTTGATAAACCCAGCTAACTAGAGTGAAATTAATATTAAATAAACTAGCTAGTGTTGCAAGGAAGGGCTGTCACTTAAGTTACAGTAGCTAAAGAAAATAGCCAGCTAATAATGCCAAAAAATATGATACGTAGCTAGTTTTACACTGTTAGTTATACTGTGCAGCTATCATTAGAGTATCTAAACATAAATAGCTAGCTAGCTAGCTAGTATTGCAACAAAGTAAGGTTTTAAATATAAATAGTGTTAAATGCTAGTGCGTTAACTACTATCACTGTTAAGTAAATTAGCTATTAAATAATACAAGGTACTAAGTCAACTGTAGTTACACCCTGAGATCATGGCAGTATCTAAACTTTATTACATTACCTAGAGAGCTAGCTTGTTCAACAGCGTAATTTAGATACGATCCTAAGAGCGAGATTGCTAGGCCACAGCAAAATTTTTAGCCCAACTACATCCTAAAGTCCACACCAAAAAAAAAACCCTGAATCTAGAACAAAGAAGTTTGACCATTCTTGCAGAGACTGATTATATTTAAGTTCGTTTATTTGCTTTAAAACAAAGACCTTGGTGGCCGCAGACTAGTTTTAAACTAGCCCTACCTGCAGAATTGCTTTTTCCACCTACATACTTACATACATACATACCAAAAGTAGCCCCAACCCTGCCTAAAAGAACATGCTTTTCAGGAGACACCAGCACAATCACAATAGTCAAACAGGATACACACCTAATAGTAATTTTAATACCAAGATGAAGTGGAGCCACGCCTGATTTTACACTCTGCTTTACAGTGATTCATGTTTACCATACTGTAAATAGAACAGATTTGACCTGACAAACAAAATTGTAGGTAAGACTGGATATATCAAGAGATACCTTTGCCTTGGAGCCTTGGAGTGCAGGAGCCAGTAGTTTGTATGGCAGATGAGTGGTGAGGACCCGAGGTCCTTGTGTTGCCTTCAGAACATCAGAGCAGTAGTACTGCTCGAGCCATGGAGCTCGTGCCCAGTTAGGTTGTGTTTGAGCTTTTACTGGATTTCCTCTGCATGATACCAGTGTGACAACTTCTTGCATCCATGTCGTCCCTACAATAAGGAGAAAGAAAAAGAAACATGAAATAGTGTAGAAATATGATGTGTAAAAACCGAAAAACTAAAACATACCCACAAACACACACATTAAAGCTGGAGTTTTGAACCTACCTGATTTGGGGTAGGTGACAATCAGAATGTCTGAGTCTTGAAATTTGAAGTTGGCACCATAGCGAAGGGATTCCTGAGTATGCAAGTGTCCAGGAAAAGTGATGCCCTGAAAAGTCTCTGTAACTTCCAGCCGAGCCATTTTTCTGTGAGTCAGTCTGGGTGTCTGTGTGTGTGTGTACAAATGTGTCTGAGAGGAAGTACGAGTCGGGGCAGCTTTAAATACTTTCCTGAGTGGGGAGAGACAGATTAGGTCAAAAGTATTAAACTGCTCGAAACAGCTTGATAAATGATACAGAGATTAGTGGGAATTACCTGAGAAACCAGCCATTTCAGCTTTCAGTGCTGGAGGAACTATAAATTGTTTCTTTTTATACATTTCAACTTCTCTAAAACCAAATGCCATTACTCCACTGTTGAAAACGTTCCTGTTCTGTTTGAAATGACACGCACGTGTGATTAATGTGTGGTCTATTAGATAGATCTGTTTCTATCTCACAGTCTATTATTATAGTGTGCGTTAGTTTTTACTTTATTAATGCGAGAATGAAACTTAACCTGTTGAAAATATGCATCAATTCAAGGCTGTATTATAGAAATATGAATATATATATATATATATATATATATATATATATATATATATATATATACACACATACATACATATGTATTCAACACTATTGAATTATCGATTCTGATTGGTCAGAAGGTGTTGTTTAAATTTCTTTAGCAGCTCTGACATTAGAGTACCTACTGCTACTATTATACTGTTTCTATAATAACAGCGACTTACTCAAGGACGCGCCACATAGATGGACTAGAAAACATATAATCGTTGGTATGTTTATTGAACAATTATGGAAGGAGTCTCCAGTGTTAACACTTCGTAACAGTCAGTAGTAAAGCTGTGTCTTTAAGTTACACAAGAAAAGCATTCTGGACAGAGGAGTTTTCATATTTTCTCCGTAATTCGTAAACTGGATTTTTGCCTTGTTAACATCAGGAGAAAGATGAAAAGAAGTCGGTAAGCCGGCTGCTGTTTATAGCTACTGTAACGTAATTGATAATGGATCAAACTTGTTTTTCGGACATTCCACGACATTAAACGTAGCTATTAATAGGTTTTAAAAAGTATGTGTCATTTATTTAATAAATAAAAAGTGTTGTCGTTGGCAATTTGCTGTGGTATATGAGGAATAAAACACTCGAGATTCTCATTGTGGTAAAATTAACTTGTCTTTGCATCACGCAGGATCAAATCCGCCTCGTCGTTCATAATTTTCCTATTTCAGCATGCTCCCAAGTTTTATTTATTAGATAAAATATGCAAATGAGGCCATACGTAATGTAATAACAGATGGATTTTATTCTGTTTATTTTTTCATTGTAATGTTCATGAACTGGTCTGACTTTCTGACACAAAAAATATCTAAAAATAATATTTCCTGGAATTTATGAAAAAAAGTCTTTAAAAATAATATCATACATTACGTACATGAAAGACAGGTGCATATTTTTTTTAAAGAAAACTTTTATGTAAGACAATTTACAGTAACATATAAGATATTATAAAAAACGGCTGTCAAGCTATATACCTGTGAAACTTAGCTCGTGGGAACTAGGCCACTGAGAAAGTCACAGGAAACCTTGACACCTGGAAATTACCTTTTTTTTTTTTTCCATCTGCCTTCAAGACTTCAAGTTCCCTTTTGGGTCTTATAAGATTTATTGTTCCTGATTCTTTTCTCGATTTAAACAAACGAAATGACCTGTAATAATGATAATCTGACGCTTGAGGGACGGACACTCAAACATTGGACAATTATTTTCCTTTTGTTCATTTTCTTACAGCCTGGGCGAAGGCCCTCGGCTTGGAACTCAATATTAGCAAAAGCAAGGAAATGTGCTGTGGTGCTGACAAGGCACACACACGTTTTAAGCCGTTTGTTACTTAACAGAGATGTACACTGTAAAACCGGATAAGTTCGTTTAACTCAAAAAAATTTGAGGAAACTAATGACCTCAAAATTTTTAAGTTGATAAATCAATTTCTTTAAGCCAAATACACTTAAATATAACAAGTTTGAGTTAAATTGTTGTTATATTTAAGTGTATTTGGCTTAAAGAAATTGATTTATCAACTTAAAAAGTTTGAGGTCATTAGTTTCCTCAAATTTTTTGAGTTAAATGAACTTATCTGGTTTTACAGTGCAGAGTAGAGCAGGTGGAAGTAGAGTAGAGCAGGTGGGATACTTTAAATATCTCAGAACAGAGATTGAGTCCAATTTTACCTTTGAAAAACACTCAGACAGTATTTTTTAAAATGGGTTACCAATGCTTAAGTTTATTGAGAAAATTGAGATGCTTTAACGTTAAAAAGGACAATTTGGGAGTTGTGTACAAATCACTGATTGAATCTGTACTCACTTTTAACATTGTATCTTGGTTTAACTCTTTAACGGTCAAAAACAAGAACGAACTGTCACGAATGATAAAAGCTAGCTGGTCAAATGATTGGAACGCAACAAATACCACTCTCTGATCTTTATACTCTGGCTGTTCAAAGGAAACCAGAGTACAAAACTGCATGTTGTAATTGCAGTCCCTTAGAAGCAACCATAGTCCAAGAAAGAGTTGTAAAGGGAAATGCATCCTTTTGTAATTGCCCAAGGATGCGTTTGTCTCCTTTAGATTATTTCTTGGAAGAAGTCTTCTACATCAGCATAAAACATAGAAAGGATTTTCACTGGGTTGGCTATAAAAATGAATATAAGTCTTGCTACATGTTTGATCTTTTCTCCTCTATGTCTCTTTTCTTCTAGCAAAGATACACATGATACATGGAGAGGTGTTAGTCTGTGTACTTTGTTGTAATAACAATAAATCTATACACACAAAATATATATATATTTATGGCTGTAAAAGCAGCACTGTTGCTACTGCCAAGGCCATAGAAAAAAGTTGCAGGAAGAAAATTTCAAACTGTGTATGTTGAAGTTTGAATATTCATTTACTCATCTTTAGTCACAGTTTAATCCTTTTTGGGGTTGTTGTGGAATCTGGGAACACTGGGTACACGAATACAGCCTGGTTGGAACATTCACGCACTCATTACGCCTAGGGACAATGTAGAGTAACCAATCCACCTGCTGGCATGTTTTTGGGAGGTGGAAGGAAACCAGAAGAGAACCCGAAGGAAACCCGCATGTACACATGTGAAAATGTGAAACTTCTCACAGAGCGTAACCCAAGCTCAGGATCAAACCAGGGACCCTGGAGCTGTGAGGCAGCAAACACTACTCACTGTACCACCATGTCATCCAAGCTTGAATATATTTAACATACCTAGTAAACATCTTTAACAGCATAAAACATTTAATATTTTCCTTAGTCCTGGGTGCAAGTTATCCAATAACCAAAGTGCAAAGTGGTTGCTGTGCTTCTTCACAACACTCTTAATAACTGTTCAAAATCAAATAGCTTTAAATATCTCTGAACAGAGATTGAGTCCAATTTTACCTTTGATAAACACTCAGACAGTATTTTTTAAAATGGGTTACCAACGCTTAAGTTTATTGAGAAAACTGAGATGCTTTAACGTTAAAAAGGACAATTTAGGAGTTGTGTACAAATCACTAATTGAATCTGTACTCACTTTTAACATTGTATCTTGGTTTAACTCTTTAACGGTCAAAAATACTCTGGCAGTCAAAAGGAAAGCTTCTGCTATTACATGGGACTTTTTCCATCCCCATCATGATTCGTTTCAGGTACATATAGGAAAATAAATGTAACCAAGTGGTAAATGGTCTGATTATTGCCTAAGTTAGGAAAGCTATTATTGCCTAAGTTGTCCTGGAGGTGTCAGAAAGTAGCGATGTTAGGTACAGGTGAAAAGGCTAGGCACGCGTACACACACTACGCAATGTTCTGTAAGAAGTGCGGGAGAGAAGTTCGCTCTTGAGTTTGTTTGGTAGATCTCACACCATCCAGCGGTAAGTGTAATAGTTCATGAGAATATTTTGGTTAAATACCACTTCTGGATGTATGTTTTCTTAGTTTATGGCAACAAAGTATCATATTAAGAGAGTTATATCGTGTGTAATGTCTGCGATGGTATGATGCAACGCCATGTGGTGCAAGGCTATTTATTTATTTATTTTCCTTTGCTAGTTCACGATGTTATAATCTTCCATTTAAATTGTGTTCTTATGTGATTTGTTACTTTCTGTTGTTTTATACAGTGTTCATTTAAAATGTTGGGGGTTTCAACTCCTGGAAACTGAAGGTATTGTGCGGTGCAGGAGCTCCTAGTTTTGTGAGTGTTATTTAATTTTTATTTGTCTCAAACGATGTAAGTGGGCAAGATGGAAAGTATATTCATTTTTTTTCTTTTTCTTTTATAAAATTAGCCCACTGCTGTATTGTCAGATGTATAAACCTGTTAGCAACAATATAGTCAAATCACTTATCAGATCGACTACTGAATAAATGGAAATCTAAAGTACCCTTTACATGTGTTCCTGGTGGTAAATCTAAATCCACGGTCACATAAATATAGGAAAAATATAGGCTAAATATAGGAAGACTTTTATTCCTACTGCAGTTGAAATTTTAAGTAGGATCTTAAGATAAATGTAATGTAACAGGTCTCCTACAACAGTTGTGGGTTTTATTTTTTATTTATATTATTTTTGTTTGTCTTTTTTGTTGTATTGGTTGTCTAAAGACAATTTTCTATCCCCATGGGGATGGACAATACAGTTTTTTTGAATTTGAATTTCCTGTCACAACAGGAAAGTGCTAAGATTGTATCTCCATGACGTGGTTGTATATATGTAGTGTCCTATCAGATGAGTCGTGCTTTCTCACTTCTTACTTCATGCCTCTTGGAGACTATACTATCTTTTTTTGTATGTTCAATACAATTACAAGCATTATCTTGGTGAACTGTACATCTAATCAAGAGACAGACAGGGACACATCTGATGATAAATAAATAGGTAAAAACAAATAGTGTGAAGGAGTCACACTATCCAGTGCAAAACAGCTCATAATATAGATGAGACAGGATATAACGCAGGCAACAGGAAGGAAGGTTAATATCAAAGCACTGAGCATGCAGAAGAATACCGTGTATTCTTTTTGGCATTACATCAAAATACAGTGTATCCAGAAAGTATTCACAGTGCATTTCGTTATGTTACAGGCTTTTTCCAAAATGGATTAAATTCATTATTTTCCTCAAAATTCTACAAACAATGATGTTACAAGCTTGGCACACCTATTTTTGGGCATTTTCTCCCATTCTTCTTTGCAGGACCTCTCAAGCTCCATCAGGTTGGATGGGGAGTGTCGGTGCACAGCCATTTTCAGATCTCTCCAGAGAAGTTCAACTGGGTTCAAGTCTGGGCTCTGGCTGGGCCACTTAAAGACATTCACAGAGTTGTCCTGTAGCCATTCCTTCGTTATCTTGGCTGTGTGCTTAGGGCCGTTGTCCTGTTGGAAGATAAACCTTCACCCCAGTCTGAAGTCCAGAGCGCTCTGGAGCAGGTTTTCATCAAGGATGTCTCTGTACATTGACACATTCATCTTTCCTTCAACCCTGACTAGTCTCCCAGTTCCTGCCGCTGAAAAACATCCCCACAGCATGATGCTACCACCACCATGCTTCACTGTAGGGATGGTATTTGCCAGGTGATGAGTGGTGCCTGGTTTCCTCCAGACATGATGCTTGCCATTCAGGCCAAAGAGTTCAACCTTTAGAATTTTCAATATATCGGCATAAATATGACCTAAACCATCATCACCCCAGTCACCTCCTCAAAGAAGATACAGAGAACCCTATTAAAAATATTATACTTGGTCACTCATTTATTGAGGAAAATGATACAATATTACACACACACACACACACACACACACACACACACACACGTATATACTGTATACACACTAAACACATCTGACAGGGAAACTGCTGTTTTTAAATGCTGAAAGTGTTGCACAGCATTAAAAGAAGATGCTATGGGAAATGGAACCAAGTTTTAAGACAGCTTTTATCCTTGTGTACCCATCTTTAAACACCCTTTCCCCTTATAAACAACGCATGTACTAAATCTTACATCAGCTGATGCATTTGTTTACTGATTATAGCTAGGCACAGACAGACCGGCCCTTCCTGTGTTTACGCTACAGTGGCATTTTTTTTGTCATAAATAAATGACCAGTTTTATTTGCCTTCATTTAGAGGTTAGTGTTGGCTCGCTTTCTTCACTTTTCAGATTCTTTATTTGATGCCGATAATACAAAAGGACTGGGTTTCACAAAATGGTCTCAGTAGGACTCTGAGGATGAAGGATGTGCTTTTATAGAGACTAAGGGCGTTGAACATCTGGGGCTGAGCCCAGATTTTTCTCCATCAAAACATTTTTTAAAAACATACTTTTTTTATAGACTGTTTCCATTAATTTTTTTTCTTGCATGTGATGGCTACAGTAATTGCTTAAAAAATGTGAAAATTGGACAAAAAGTTGGATTTATAATAAAACTTGCCTTGGGTGTTATCCCTGTTTCCACTACAAATATCAATACAAACCATCCGCTAACTATTAAAACCATTACCATTATTGGTCATTAATGATATCCACTAGACATACCTGCTGAAAAGAATAGAACGTGTAATGGTTATAATGGGTATTGCCTTGGTTTTAATGGAAACTGTAATGGTCCCTGTAGGGCTCTACTGGACATTTGTTGCTTTCAATTGGTGGCATGTTATGTCTAGTGGATACCATTACGGACCAATAATGGTAATCGTGATGGTTTTAATGGTTAGCTGATGGTTTGTAATGGTATTTGCAGTGGAAACCATTCGAATTTCTGTGATGGTTTCCATTGTGTTTCAATTAAAACCAATGCAGTACCCATTATAACCATTAAAACCATTCTGTGAGGGTTTCTACTGTTCTTTTTTTAGCAGGAAAGACTCAAGTTCTACAGCCCTAATTTTCACTTTTGGGTGTAACCAGGCTTTAAAATGCTAGAACTTTATTTGTCCTTGAAATATCTGCAAAAAAAGAAACACATTTCCGATTAGGAAAAGTACAGAATGTCAAACTTTCACTACATGAATGTTTCAAGGCACTGTCCAGATAGAACTAATGTGATAATATATAAATGTAAACGCAAATGTAAACAAAGATTAACCTACTGACGCCCAGTGGCCTCATTTCATGCAAAGCAGGTGTTGATTTTAATTTGAGGTCAAATATACATGGATCTAGTCTTTTAATAAGAGCCACTCTACATGTTTTTACAAAGGTCAAGGAGCACATTATGGTGAAAAGCTTTAGAAGGCTCTAGAGAGAATACATTCTTACATCTGATCATCATCATTTTACCTTTCCCATTCATCCTCACACTGAAGAGAGGCTTATTTAGAAATATTAACTGCATTTTTGTGTTGAAGGAGACTAAAATAAGAGCTGGAGAAAAAAAAATGAACAATTTCTGTTTCCGTTTCGAGAATGTAAAGTAATCAAGATAGTGATGAAGTGAAAAACAAGACAAGAATGGAAAAAAAACTGTGAGATAGACACGATTGTATTTCTTCATCCCTTAAACAAGTGTTGCTTACTTAAAAGTGTGAAAACCACCGAGCATACAGCGCTGAGCTACTGAAAACAGAAAAATATCAGACAACCACCTACTACCTCTTCTTTGTCTGAGCTAATACAAAAACACGTGTATTGCACAATTAAAATGCATGTAAGTATTTACATTTCTTAATGATCAATCAATCACTGTCTACTTCATAAGCAATTAAGCCATTATTATACAAGATCAAACTCTATTATCATAAGAGCCTCACTTACTGATAAAGAGCCTGACAACAGAATAATCATTATCATTTAATGGGGAAAATTAGTACTTATATTCACAGATTACCAATGTTTTCTCCATGACCCACTCTGCACTCATACTAAAAAGAGAACTACTTAAAGTAAAGCATGTTGTTCACTTCAGTCTTATTTACACAGTGAGCTTAAACACATGCTTTCTCTCACTCATTTTCTGTTAGAGTGCATTCACTGATAGCAGTTATCATTGAAGACAGATGTGACAAGATAAAGAAAGGGAAAACCTGTAGTTATATTGCTTCAGACAGCAAACTGACCAAATGAGGAACAAAACTTGTTGGTTTGTAGCATACCAGAGTAAACATGGCTGTACAGTTATCCAGAACAAACATTTAGATGTGATTAGATGTACAATACAAAACCGGCTCGTAAAATTGGAGAACATTATGTTGTTTTGACTTGCGTAAACCCAGAGTGAGATTAGTCGTTATTATCCGTGCTGTTTAAACACTGTGCTTAGCATTAGTCGTGTGACGACAAGCTCAATTGTGCGCTGAGAACAAGCAATTTAAATGGTTTCGGACGAAGCCAGTGTCACAGTGGTTCTTCCCCAAACTGTTGTCATAGTGTTAAAAGCACACATTTGTAAAGGATGTTTTTGTTTGCTGTAGCATTACAATTTCCCCTCACTGGAACTAAGAGGCCCAAACTTGTTCCAGCATGACAATACCGCGTGCACAAAGCGTTCTCCATGAAGACATTTTTTGTTAAAGTCGAAGTGGAGGAATTTGAGCGGCCTGCACAGAACCCTGATCTCAACCCCACTGAACACCTGCGGCCGGCTCGCCCAACATCAGTGCACGACTCGCTAATACTTTTGTGGCGAAATGGGCAGCAATCCCAACATCCATTTGTGAAAATCTAGCTGAAAGTCTTCTCAGAAGAGTGGAGGCTGTTATAGCAGCAAACGTAGACCAGATCTGGAATGACATGTTCACCAAGCACATACGGGTACAATGGCCAAGTGTCCACATACTTTTGGATATATAACATACATTTAGATATAATAAAATGTAAGATTTAAAACACAACAGGATGTAATGTTGAAGGAAAATAATCATTGAAGGGATGGCTTGATGCGACTGGATGCAAAGTGTTTCTGGTACTGTTACCGCCCCAGTTTATGAATTTCCTACACCACCATGCCTTAACGCCATGACTTAAATGACTATTTATTCTATGACCCATTCATTTGAATTGTGTTTTCTTTTCTTTCTTTCTTTCTTTTTTTTTTTTGCTGTTGTGCTTTAAACTTATTGGGAATATGGAAGTCCGTTTTGTTCCCCATATCACATGCATCATGACAGTCTCAGGTGGAAAACTCAGAGTGGAAACTGAGGACGCTAATAATGCATGTATTTATTTGATCTTCCTCATTTTTCAATACTTGCAGACAAATAGAGGAAATCATGGTTTCCAGTGTACCAGCATATCGAATGGTCATGTAATTTTATAGAGCTGTTCATTTTTGTGGCCAAAAAAAACCCCAACTGGCTAGTAACAAACCTAGTTAGCATCCCAGCTAACTAGAGAACATTACCAGAACGTTAAATAAGCATTCAAGAAACTCTAATAGTACAACTGACATTCCAGATACTTGGATAAATAAATAAAAAACAGGTGTAATTGTTAATTTGGTGACGTTTTCATTGAGGTGACATTTGTTTAGCATTTTTGGAAGACATCAGAGGTAAATCTGTCGTTTTAAGTTTTATGACACAGGAAAGTCTTTGCGTTTTCTCTGTAACATGTGACAAGTTTTATGACACAGGAAAGTCTGTGTGTTTTCTCGGTAACATATGACAAGCTTTCTTTTTTTTTGGTCTTATTAACTTCAAGAGAGAAAAAAGAGTGGTGAGAGAATTACTGTTCAAAGCTGTTATAATGTAAGTGATAAACTATATGTTTCACAGACACAACATTAAATGGATCGAAAGTATGATGTCATTCTTTTAGCAATAAAATAAATGCAATTGCTGGAAAATTCCAGTCCTACAAGAGGACTGAAGCACTTTTATGATGTACTGTTATGGGAAAATAATCAACTTTAGGATGGTAACAGTAACTCTGTGTCACCTCAGACCACATTACACCACCCTGACAGTGATTTTTTTTCCCCATAAGAGCATGCCCCCAATCGCATACTTGTTATTGCTTACTTATTATAAGCTTGGCCATCACCATGGTTTTATTACATGTGTTACCTGTTAGGTTGGTGTATGGAAGAAAGATATGAATGAATGATATATTTAAAGGATGAAGAAACCATAGTGCTTTTTTTCACCAATTTCCATGGCCAAGGTTTGCTCAATACCAAACGTTTATGTGTCAGTTATGTAATGTAATGGTTATATAATCATACTTTGTTCCAGTATTAATGCTGAATCCACCCTTCATCTGGCGTAAGGAATTTTATGATGTCATATAGTACAATTGCTTACCATAATTTTTTATACAATTTATACATCACATATAAAGTTGTACTGTTCTAAAGATGTTCGCAGCTCTATTCGTATTTCAGTCAGCTGTACTAGAGGGTGTAGAGTCACCATGGGAGCAGAAAACCTTTAACATACATTGTGCAAAACAAATAGCATTTTGGACTCCAAGGATGACTCAGCAACAATCATGGTTGGAAATTGTGACATTTTTGACAACACCTTTTCTCATAATGTTGACATTCGTTGCTACATTGAGAAAAAATGCTCTGGACTCTGGCTCACTTATGCACATTTTCATCTTAAGCTCCTTATAAAGAGAATATGAAGAGAGATGAGAACACTCTGAACCCGTACCCTGAACTTCAATATCAATATCAAATCTCCCCTTCATCTCTAAGATTTTAGAAAAGGTTGTAGCAAAGCAGTTATGCTCGTACTTAGATAGGAATAACATTCATGAAATGTATCAGTCAGGGTTTAGACCTCATCATAGCACAGAGACAGCATTAGTTAAAGTAGTAAATGACCTTCTACTGACCTACGATCAGGGTTGTGTCTCTCTGCTTGTGTTACTCGACCTTAGTGCAGCTTTTGATACTATAGATCACACTATTCTCCTTGATAGATTAGAAAATGTTGTTGGTATTAAGGGAACAGTCCTCTCCTGGCTCAGGTCTTATCTGACCGATCGTTATCAGTTCGTAGATGTAAATGGTGAATTCTCCATGCGTACTGAGGTTACTTTTGGAGTTCCACAGGGTTCTGTTTTAGGCCCACTGCTCTTTACTTTATATATGCTACCCCTAGGTCAAATTATTCGTAAACATGGAATTAGCTTCCACTGTTATGCTGATGATACACAGTTGTATGTTTCAGCGAAGCCAGAGGACAGACAGAAGCTTAGTAAAGCTGAGGATTGTGTAAAGGACATTAGACATTGGATGTTAACTAACTTCCTTCTACTTAATTCTGATAAAACAGAAATACTTTTATTAGGCCCACGTGTAGCTAGAAGTAATCTTTCTGATCACATGGTTACTCTGGATGGTCTTTCTGTTTCATCATGTGCAGCAGTTAAAGACCTTGGAGTGATTATTGACTCCAGCCTATCATTTGATGCTCATGTAGATAATATTACTAGGATAGCCTTCTTTCATCTCAGAAATATTTCTAAAATAAGAAACATATTGTCACTACATGATGCAGAAATACTAGTTCATGCATTCGTCACCTCTAGATTAGATTACTGTAATGCCTTACTGTCTGGATGTTCCAGTAGGAATATAAATAAGCTCCAGTTAGTCCAGAATGCAGCTGCTAGAGTCCTAACTAGAACTAGAAGGTACGACCATATCACACCGATATTATCAATACTGCATTGGCTCCCAGTAAAATCTCGCATTAACTATAAAATACTTTTATTAACCTATAAAGCACTAAATGGTCTCGCGCCACAATATCTAAGCGACCTTTTGGTTTTATATAATCCGCCACGCCTACTTAGATCAAAAGATGCAGGCTATTTGACGGTACCTCGAATAGTGAAGGCTACAGCAGGGGGAAGAGCTTTCTCTTATAGAGCCCCACAGTTATGGAACAGTCTTCCTATTAGTGTTCGGGACTCAGACACAGTCTCAGTGTTTAAGTCTAGGCTTAAAACGTATTTGTTTACTCAAGCCTACCCTGACTAGATTCTGTTCTACTACTTCGCAGTCATAATAATCTTTTTTCTCCCTCTCTCCTTTCGCCGAGCCCCACATGAATTTATGGAGATACTAGAGATCCAGATCCTTTCTGCCTCTGGATGGAGCTCAAATCTTCTCTAATTCCAGACTGCTGGGACTACGGCTGCTCCTAAGGCCATACAGACTTCATATAAATCCATAATGAACTTTTTCACACTATCTGTTGTTACCCAGATGAGGATGGGTTCCCTTCTGAGTCGGGTTCCTCTCAAGGTTTCTTCCTCTTAAAACATCTTAGGGAGTTTTTCCTTGCCACCGTCGCCACTCAGTGGCTTGCTCAGTTGGGATAAATTTGCACCTTTAATATCTGTATACCATGTTGATATTTCTGTAAAGCTGCTTTGAGACAATGTCTATTGTAAAAAGCGCTATACAAATAAAATAAAATTAAAATTAAAAAAAAAAAAATTAAAAACTTGATTTTTATTTTTTGTTTTACTTGGGCCAGATGAAGTGTAAGAATGTAACGGAGGGCTGTAGTGTTACTGCCTCACAGCTCCAGGGGCTCAGATCTGATCTTGAGCTCTTGTTATTGTCCGTATTGTCCAAGTTTTGATAGTTCTACTCATCCCTAATTTTGCCATCTGGGGATTAATAAAGCATTATCTTATCTTATCTTATGTCCATATGGGTTCTACCCAAGCATTCCCTTCTACCTCCCAACTGCGAATGTGTCTCATGATGTCCCCATCCAGGGTGTGATCTCGTCTCATGCCCACTGTTCTCAGGATCCACCATGACCCTGACCAGGATGATGAATTAATTAATAAATGTATGTGTGTTGAAATGTCTTTTCTGTTTGGGTAACCTTACTAAAAGGTCCAAAAATGAGCGCTTATTAATACGTATGTAATTCTTTTAGAATAAGGAATTAATACATGCACTAATGCTTAATGTATGACGAAGTAATTAATAGATTCTAGTTCATATATGAATAGCCATTAATAATGACTATAGTTAAATATTAACAAGGTAAGGGTGTGTGGAGTTCATTTATAACATTGTATTATAAACTTATGTTTATATATTTACAAAATATTTCATATACACTCACAGGAGACTTTAAAAGGAACCCCACACTGATACTGGATACCCCCAGTGCAAAAAAATAGTGCTGATTTTCTCAGAATTTCTTTGAGATTCTGGCCCACATTGATATAATTGGATTGAATAATTGCTGCAGATTTGTCAGCTGCACATTCATGCTGCAAATCTCCCGTTCTACCACATCCCAAAGGTGCTCTACTGGTATTCAGTGCTGGTAACTGGACTGGGCAGTGAAATACACTCAACACATTGTCATGTTCACAGAACCAGTTTGAGATGACTTGTGCCTTGTGGCATGGCACATTATCATGCTGGATGAAGTCATTATAAGATGGGTGGCCATGAAGGGATGCACATGGTCAGTAACAATACTGAAATCGCCCAGCTGTGGCATTCAATCGATACTTGATTAGTATTAACCGGCCCAATGTGTGCCAAGAAACATTCCTACACCATTACACCACCACCACCAGCCTGAACTGTTGACACATCTGCCATAAAGTTTGATGTGTTGTGCTTTCTGAGATGCTTTTCTTCTCATCATGGTTGTAAAGACTAGTTATACAGGCGTTAACATAGCCTCCCTGTTAGGTTGAACCAGTCTGGCCAGTCAGAATGAGTTTGTGATTGTTGCGCCCAAAAATGCTTGATTTTACTGCGGCTATATTCAAAACATTTTTTGTGCTTTTTAGCTGAAAACTATTAATTGGTGAAATTCCAGTTGCACAAAATAGTTTTGCGCTGTCTTTTGCAGTGACATTTATTGGTAAATGAAACCTTTTAGCTGTACTCATGTTCGACGCATATGAACCGAAGGGGCCTTTGGCTGAATGTGTGTTGTGATGATGTCACATGGCACATTGTGATGATGTCATATGATGCGTCTTGGCCCAAATCTGTGTAAAACCTGCATTTAAGGATGACGCAGCCAATTGTGCCAAATTGATAGGTATGTTGGGGCAGCTGTGGCTCAGGTGGTAGAGCGGGTTGTCAATTAATCATAGGGTTGGTGGTTCAATTCCCAGCCCACATACCGAAGTGTCCTTGGATAAGACACTAAACCCAAAGTTTCTCCCGATGGCAGGCTAGCACCTACGGGTGGGAATGGGTGAGTGAGAAACAGTGTAAAGCGCTTTGTAGAACCGCTAAGGTTAACAGACACTATATAAGTGCAGACCATTTACCATTTTTTCAAGAGGACAAATGAGCACACAGGAAATGGCGACTCAAGGTAGATGGCGAACCTATTGCATTTACATTTACATTTATGCATTTGGCAAACGCTTTTATCCAAAGCTACTTAGATTCAAGGAATTTTTTTTCCCCAGTTCAGTTTCATCATTTTAGGTTTCATCATTTAATTCTTTCAGTGGCTGCTTTGATTTTCTGTTTCCATGAAATTTCAGTGCTTACAGCCTTCTGACTTACTTTTAATACAGTTTAATACAAATGAGTCTGATGCTGAGGGAAGTGAGAAAGAGAAAGGGACACAGACATCGATCTTTAGTGAGACAAAAGCAGCCAAGCAGAAGGTCCCTGAGACACAAGCAAATGCTAGCGAAGATAAGGAGACTGATACGTTTGATTATTTTGCTCATCCTCAGTCACAGGACATAGACATGTTTTCGGTGATCATCCTCAGCAGCCACCAAAACATCACATAGCAAATGTTTTATGGAACCAAGCACAAGTGGTTGACATACGACGGAAAAAACTCATTCTCTGTAGTGTTTTGTGTGCTTGCGTCTGTTGCAAGTCATAATCCTTTCATAAAGGGAGGTAAGAAACAGCATAGTAAGAACTGAACCAAGGATGTACACGTTGGATTAATATGAACTCTGCCCTAGGACATAACACATTTACCACCCTTTTATAATTTCGTACAAAAGATAAATGCTTGTTTATGGGGCAATTTGACAAGCATCTCACCATAAATTTATGACTGTCATAGGCAAAATGCATTTTATATATTAACTCAAAGACAGTGAAAGGCTTTAAACAACAACCCTGATATTGTCCTCATGTACACAGTCTGTCTGTCCCAGACACACACAGAGAGAATCTGAAAGCACTGGCAAAGCAGGACAACGGATTTGTTGGATGACATGGGGTGCATCAGGGATGTATGTTTAGTCCTCTTGGCCTGTACATTTACATCCAGAGCAGACAAATACAAGGAGCAAGCACTGAGGCTGATGTCTGAGACGCCACTGATAGATGGGTAAGAAAAGCTCACCACCACTTACCGATATCAAATATTAATATAAAGGCAATGTCAAAAAAGATATTGCGTTTTATGTTTACGGATGCCACAATATAATTCAAATGTATATTCTGGCATCACACAGACACAATGATTTGCCATGGCAATTGAGGAAACAGTTTAACAATCAGCTAAACAGCGTGGACCTGTACAAACTCAGTTCCACGCACACCAACATCCCGAAAATCAAACAGGGACACTTAGCAGCACAGGTATGTGAATACTCATGTATAAAGGTGGTAAAAGTATGCCAGCTTGAAATCCTTTTTTTCTTTTTTTTTTTTTCTTTTTTAAAGTAACAAACTACAAGTACTTTAGTTACAGTACTTATTTCTCTGTACTACTATACTTAAATCTTCTCTTTTTTTTCCACTGCTCAGCATCAAACCTATGCAGGTAAGCCATTAGCTAGATCAGTGAGCCATTAGCTAGATAGCGCTTGTGATGTTTTACAGCATGGAAGATTAAACTTAAGTTTAAAGATGTCACTTTAATGTTTAGTTGTGTTAAATAACTGTAAGTGCTCCTACAGCCTATAGGTGACACTGTGGAAAGTGTGTAAGTAACTATGTATTCAGTAGTAATTATGTAGCTATAAACAATAGCATTTGTCTAGCCAGTTAAAGTTACCTTTGTTATGTACTGTTAAAGCAGCTGACAGACATCCCAACTCTCCCGGGAGTTCCTGGATGCCCGCAAATTATATACAATATCCCAGAAATAAAAAAAAAACATTTGAGAGAGAGAGAGAGAGAGAGAGAGAGAGAGAGAGAGAGAGAGTTCAATGGCTATTTGTAATGGTAGATGAGATCTGGAGAAACCGAGAGAGTGAGTGACAGACGTGGTGAGAGAGTGACAGTCCTGATTGATCTCTCTTTGTGCTAACTAACCTATCAGATTTCTCGGTAGGTGGGCTTTATAGTCGACCTCTTTCTCTCCAGTTCATCCATCAGTTCAGATTAGTGTCTGCAGCGTCATGGTGCGGAAGCACTACACGGCCATAGATTATTAATTTTTTTCCGGTCTTAGACAGCTGTCTAGCTCACGGTCTCTGGTGCGGCCCACATCTGGAGTGGCATATAAATTGCCTAGAAATATGGGCCATATTTCTAGCACTGAAATTCCTTCTTCCTCAATTGAGAGGTCACCATGTGTTTACAGACAACACACCAGTGGTCTCATATATTGACCACCAGGGAGGATTATGTCCGCGCCCCCTGTTCAGGCAGGCGCTACTAATTCTTCTCTGGGCAAAAGGAAAGTTTGTCAGTGAGTGCAATGTACATTCTGGGAATATGGGGGATGGCATCCTGTTGAGGCAGGGGCTGAGGCCCAGGAATTGGTGGCTCCATCCACAAGTGGTGGAGTCCATATGGCGCGGTTTAACCAAGCGGGACTGCATGTGTTCACCTCCGAGGAGACAACACACGGCCCGCTGTTGTTCGCCCTCACTCCTCCCGCACAATTAGGGCTGGACGCCATGGTGCACATGTGGCCGAGGTCACATCTGTATGCTTTTCCCCCCATCGCTCTGCTCCCACAAGTTCTAGTGAGAGTTCGCCAAGACAGTGTATGTCTGCTGCTAGTAACACCTTTTGGCCAGCTCGAATCTGGTTCTCAGAGATAATATCCCTGCTAGATGGCACGCCTTGGGAGATTCCCATCTGCAGGGATCCGCTGTAGACCCAGTGAACTGCGCAATAGCTACAGTCCTGGAGTTCTTACAAGAACATTGCTCAGCGGGGTGGGCTCCTTCTACAATCAGTGTTTACATGGCGCTATTACGGCCAGCCACACCCCTGCTGATGGAGCCTCTGTGGGACAACACCCTCTAACTTCGAGGTCTTAACTAACTTGATCTTGGCTCATGTGTGGTGTCAGGCGGCTGAGGCCCGTCTGCAGGCCACGCATAATTTCCTGGGACTTTTCTGTGGTCCTGGAAGGTCTGTCAGTTGCCCCATTTGAGCCCTTACAGTGGATCTACTGTCTCTAGCCGGAGGGCTGATTCTTCACCCTCGGCCAGTACTATGGAAACTGTGGGTCTGGCCCCTGAGGGGCACCAGCTCATAGATTGTAGTCTCACAACTGAGCTTGTAGAGACCATGTTAAATGCTAGAGCACCATCCACCAGGAAATTGTATGCACTCAAGTGGCAGCTTTTTGTCTTGTGGTGTGAGGAATGTCAGCTAGACCCAGTGAACTGCGCAATAGCTACAGTCCTGGAGTTCTTACAAGAGCGTTTCTCAGCGGGGTGGGCTCCTTCTACAATCAGGGTTTACGTGGCCACCATTTCGGCAGCCATGCCCCTGTTGATGGAGCCTCTGTGGGGCATCATCCTCTAACTTCGAGGTTCATGCGTGGTGTCAGGCGGCTGAGGCCGGTCTGCAGGCCGCGCATACCTTCCTGGGACCTTTCTGTGGTCCTGGAAGGTCTGTCAGGGGCTCCATTTGAGCCCTTAGAGTCAGCCTCTGAGAAGCTTCTGACTCTAACTCTGGCCCTGACATCTCTCAAGCAAGTAGGAGATCTACAAGCTCTCTCTGTTGCCCCAACTCTCCCTGTTCCTGCCTTGACTTTGCCCCTGGATTAGCCAAGGCCTTCCTGTATGCTATGCCAGATTACATTCCTAAATTGCCTACATCGGCTGCCCACCCTGTGGTGTTGCAGGCTTTATGCCCTCCTCCATTCCCCACACAAGAGAGAATGCACCTGCTGTGTCCAGTAAGGGCTCTCTGTACTTATGTCCACCGCTCCGGCCAGTGGCGTAAATTGGAGCAGCTGCTGGTCTGCTTTGGCGGCGACAGTAGAGGTGATGCCGTGTCAAAGCAGCGCATCTCTAGTTGGATAGTGGAAGCAATCTCTGTTGCTTATGAGGCGCGCGGTCTCGCTACGCCTCTGGGCATAAGGGCTCATTCCACTAGGGTGGTCGCCTCCGCGAAGGCTTTGTCCAAAGGGGTATCCTTACAGGATGTGTGTGCTGCTGCAGGGTGGTCGACGCCACACACATTCATTCGTTATTACAGCCTGGATATTCATTCCACCCCGGGCTCGAGTGTCTTGCAGTGACCCTCGGGCTTGGGTCTTTTTGAACAGGCCGTACCCTCGGTTCTCGTTCCCATAGTGTTATGCTAAACGCAACATCGAAGTTCCCTTTGAAAGGGAACGTCGGGGTTACGCATGTAACCCTCTTCCCTGAGAAGGGAACTTTGTCATAGCAAAATGACTTTGTCGTAGCTTTGTCATACCAGGGCAGGCCTGTGAATTGCGTCTTCGCTTCAGATAATAGAGGCTGATGGCACGGTTAACAGGTGCCATATTTATGTCACGCGACGCGCTTAATTGCCACGTCACCTGATCATGGCAGGCCAATAAATAGGCATAATTTTACACAAGCTTCGCATGCCAGTCGCGTGCGAGAGGCGCTCCCCATAGTGTTATGCTAAACGCAATGTCTCGTTCCCTTCTCAGGGAACAGGGTAACCCAGACATTTATTCGTGATCTCGACATAAAAAGTAGTTTTTTCATGATCTCGACATAAAAAGTAGTTTTTTCATGATCTCGACTTAATTTTCTCGTGATTTCGCCATAACAAAAAGTTGTTTTCTCGTGATCTCGACGTAATTTTCTCGTGATCTCGACTTAATTTTCTCGTGATCTCGACATAACAGCAAGCTATTTTCTCATGATCTTGGCTTAATTTTTTCGTGATCTTGACATAAAAGCCTTTTTCACAATGTAATGTTATCCCGAGAAAATCTCACGCCTTGTGAATCGGACTGCTGTTACATGCACGTTGGCATCTTCACCATCATAAATATAATAATTGCCCGCAGTAGAGATGGACTTCATTAAGAGAGAGGGGTGTCACCTTCTGAAGTGTCGGACACTAATGTGGAAGTCGTCAATCCTCCAGGGTTGACATATTTTTGTAGACCACCCCGGAAGTTAGCATCACCCTGGTTCCCTCAAAAAAAACCAATAGGATTTTTCCACTGGCTTTTGGATTATTGCAGAAAATAAATTCTGTGACCAACAAAAGTTTATTATTCTTTACATGTTTTGTTCATCAAGATAATCTTCACAAATGAACACAACTTTTATGAATTTTGAAGCCTATATACAATCGCCAGAAATAAAAAGCTAATGTTATAAACGAACTACACCACGGTCGCACCACCTGTTAGCAAGCATGATAATAACTCTGAATGCTGAATGCAAATATAATCAGATTACAGATGACCATTTGGTTTAATTCTTAGGTCTCATTAGCTATCTGATTATAGAGACATGCATTAAGTATAAAGTAGACGATTTTCTTTTGAAATGTAGGAAAGTCAAAGGTATGAGATGAAAGAAAAACTCAAGTACAGATACTTTAAAAAATGCATGTGGTAATTATACTGTGCTGTTGTACGTCTCACCTCTGCATGTATACTTGTGCAAACATGTACACATATGTGTCTGTTCTTGTTCTGCAGTTCTGGGCTGCGTATGTCCCGTGTGACACTCAGTATAAAGATGCGGTTAGACAGACCTTGGAGCAGATTGATATTATCCACAGAATGTGCAACAAATACCCAGAGGAGTTCATGTTTGCAGCCAGCAGTCAAGGTAGTGTAACATTCCCCTCCCAAAGACTGACTCACTGTTTCTGTATTTTGGTAAATGGTCTACACTTATATAGCGCTTTTACACTGTGTCTCATTCACCCATTCACACACACACTCACACACCAGTGGTAGCAGAGCTGCCACCGGGAGCAACACTGGGTTCAGTGTCTTGCCCAAGGACACTTCGGTATGTGGAGTCACATGGGCCGGGAATCAAACCGCCAACCCTACGATTAGTGGACAACACTCTCTACCACCTGAGCCCAGCCGCCACAGCCGTATTTATCAGAACTTAAATTTAAGTTTGCTTCACCTGAGGAAAAACTGGTAGCTCTCATCATGAGTTTGCTCCATGCTAAGTAAGGAATAAAACACTTAATTGTGTGCTGTTATACTTACTGTTATTGTTACCACTCTGAAGTTGATTATTTTCCAATAACCGCACATCTTATACCATGACAATTTGTCAGGATTTCTTTATTAATTAAAGAAAGACATACCATAATTTTCCTTTTGTTATCTATTTATAGTTACATTTAATGTTGTGGACGTTAGTTCCTGTTCTTATCACTTGTGTTATAGCTGCTGTAAATAGTCATTCACTTACCAGCCTCTCATTGATGTTGATAAAAAAAAAAAAAGGCAGTTTGTCATGTTACAAGGAAACTAGACAGCACAAAGTCCTTTCGCCTCAAGACTTTCCTGTTACTGACTGTTACAAAGCACTGGCAGTGGAGACTTCTTCCATAAATGTTAAATAAGCCTCTCCTTAGAAAAAAACTTCACCATATTCATGATTATACGTTTTTCTTTTTTAACAATTTACGTTGAGCATCTACCATACACATGTTATGACAGGTTACATAATGTATTGAAACGATCGCATTAATATAAACCTATTGTTTAGATTGCAGCCAGAACTATTGTCCAAGATGCTGTTATAGAAAATGAATTAACACTTTCTGTTTTATGATTTCATCAGCGCTGTGGTATAATGTGAAACAGAATCTAAGAAGAACTTTGTAACATTGGCCATTGTCTTCCAATTCCAGATATATTGGATGCCTTTGCCCAAAATAAGACTGCAAGCCTGATAGGGGTGGAAGGAGGTCACTCCATAGACAGCAGCATGGGAACATTGCGCACCATGTATCAGTTAGGAGTCCGTTATCTGACTCTCACACACAGCTGCAACACACCCTGGTGAGCGGGAGGATCTCAGAAATAAAAATTACTCTGTATAGTTTCCTCTAAACTATAAACAGATTGTGGTAACAAGCAAGATTTTATCAAGCATAATAATCTTGGATTTAAACTGACTTCTACTTTAATTAATAGAACACTAATGGAAAGACATTTCTGTTCCGTACCCTAAACCACCAGTTTAAACACATGCATTAATAGGAATATCCCTGTAAAGGTTTATAGGAACAGGGTTTCCCTGAAACAGGACCACATTGTTGCATGAGAAAGGTTACGTATGTGATGATGGGAATATCGTTATTCTCAAGAAATGTTGTTTAAATTTCCAGGGCGGATAACTGGCAGGTGGATACAGGCGTACATCCTGTGGAGCACAATGGCCTGAGTGACTTTGGCAAGGTTAGCACGTCACCTTGATTTTCCGTTGAACTAACTGTTGATCAGCGCTTGGGTTGTTTTGATGGAAAATATACCTCTTTGTTTTTCTAAATTTATTATTAACTTTGTTGAGGAGCAACACTTCTTCCTATGATTTCAGAGTATGGCTGTAACACTTTTTCATTATACAGTATGTTAGACCTTAATGGACATTAAGCTATGTTCCAGTCATGATTCAAGATCATCTAATGCTGTTATTCTGATTGTATTAAACATTTAAAAAAAAAAAAAAAAAAAAAAAAAGTGAAAGAATTTTTGGTTAAAAGATCTCAACAAGTTCCCTCTACTAGTGAATTTTATTTTATTGGTTTTTCTTTCTACTTACCCTTTTACAAGCGTTTTATTTTTTACATATATATATATATATATATATATATATATATATATATATATATATATATATATATATATATAGCTGTTTTTATATATATTTTAGATTTGATTTTGTTTGTATTTGTGGCATTTCAAATGTCTTTAAAATTATGATTATTATTTTATTATTAATTTTGTGATTAGCTATAACATTTTGTGGCACTTTATTTATTTATTTATTTATTACCTTTTTATTTTTTTTATTTAATTACTAAATTTAAAAAAATTCTTCATTATTTAGCTATAATTTTTTCTACTTACATTTTATAGCACTTTATTTTTATCTTTTGCATTGAATTTTTCCATAGTTTTTAAAGGCAATAGTTTGTTCTACTCGCATTTAAATAGCAATTTAGGTTTTTATTTTACCTTTTTATTTTTATTTTACTGTTGTTTTTAGTGCAGCCTTTAAAATAATTATACAATTATATTTAGCTGTAGTTTGCTTTTACTCACATTTTATTACCACTTTGACTTTATTTTGCTATTGTTTTTAGCAGCAATAAAAACATCCTATTTAATTATTCAGCTATACTCAAATTTTACTAGCCGTTTATTACTTAGTAATTACTTACTTACAGTTTATTATTTTATTTTGTTATTTTATTTTGTTTCCTATAGACGTTTTCTACTTACATTTTTACCAGATTTATTTTTTACTTGTATTGTAAGTAAGTAAATAAGTAAAATTTATTGCTAGTATTTTGACAGGTGAAGCAACACTTATTAAAACTCTTTTCACAGCAACTGATTAGTGAAATGAACCGCATAGGCATGCTGGTGGACCTGGCTCATGTGTCGGAAGAGGTCATGAACCAAGTGCTGGAGATCTCCAAAGCCCCCATCATCTTCAGCCACTCTTCTGCTTATAGCATCTGTAATCACAAGAGAAACGTCCCAGATTACATCCTTGAGAAAGTGGTGAGAGACTAAGCTTGTGACATAGAAGATTTTATTATCATGCATGTAATCGCTTTATCTGACACAGCAAAGATCAAGGTGGATGTTGTTGTTATTGTTTAACAACCCAGTTAATGGCAGTTCTTTGCAATTACCTGGCATTTACAATATGTTGGGATTTACAAAAGCCAGTCATTGTGGTGTCATTGCCTCTGGCTTTATGTCATTGTTCCAGAAAGCCAAAAATGGGATTGTAATGGTAAATTTCTACAATGACTACGTCACTTGTAGCCCAGAGGCAAATCTCTCGCACGTGGCAGGTGAGTCAGACACACAGTGAGGATCTAACATACTGTATTTAAACTCACTACAAGAGGTTTAACACCACGTGCTCTCTCTTTCCATGCAAAGATCACTTTGACCACATCAAGAAAGTGGCTGGTTCCAGCATAGTGGGTTTTGGTGGTGATTATGATGGTGTGACCAGGTAAGTATGAGTCAGGAGAGTTTCCTTTATGTTTAATGTTCAAGTCTGATCCGTGGCCTGTATTTAGATGAGCCATAAAAAGAAGCAATGTGACGTTCCGTCATAAAAAAATGGAGCTGTTTGTGGCAAAAAGCAGGGCCACATAAAGACCTTTAGAGGGTCTGTATCGATTCTTGTGTTATTTTCTTGTAATGACGTCATCGACTATGACTTGAGATTGGGTCTATTGTTGGCAGGCTGTTTGGTGTAATCTATACTCTCCCCATGAGTAAGAAACACTGGTTGACGCACACTATTCATGTGTAGATTTGAATCTTACGAATTTGATTACATGAATGACTTAGATGTAACTATTAGCATAATAAACTCTATCAACATTCAAAATGATATGTCTGCCCACATATATTATTTAAACCTGATGTCTAAACTAATACTGCAGTCCTCTCCGAAACTACTGGAACGGCAAGGCCAATTTATTTGTTTGTGCTATACACAAAAGACATTTGGGTTTGAGATCAAAAGATGGATACGAGACGAGAGTTAGGATTTCAGCTTTTATTTCCTGGTATTTACATCTAGATGTGTTAAACAACATAAAACATAGATCGTGTATCAGATCACCCAATTTGTAGGCGAGCAAAAGTATAGGAACAGATAAACCAAAGTAAATAATACTTAATATTTGATTGCATATCGCTTGCTTGCAATAACTGCATCAAGCCTGTGATTCATTGACATCACTGAATTGTTGGTTTCTTCATTTGAGATGCTTTTACAGGCTTTTACCGCAGTCTCTTTCAGTTGTTGTTTGTTTTAGGGGGTTTCTCCCTTCAGTCTCCTCATCAGGAGGTAAAATGCGGCTCAATTGGGTTAAGGTCTGGTGATTGACTCGACTAGTCTAAAACCTTCCACTTTTTCCCCCTGATGAAGTCCTAATACAAAATGTGCTGTGTTCTATGTTGTTTAAGACATCTACATATAAATACCAGGAAATAAAAGCTGAAATTCTAAACTCTCTTCTCATATTCATATCTTGACTTCAAATCCAAATATCTTCAGTGTACAGCAAACAAATTAATTGGCCTTGCCGTTCCAGTAGTTCGGGAGGAGACTGTACATTATTTCAAGAATTCCTTTATTGACATGGTGTTTATTTCTTTTGACATTTACTGGTCCAAATTTTACTATGCATGCAGTGTTGTCATCTAAAATATATAGTACAGAGGAGGGTGTACTTTCTTTTTCCCATGACTGTATCTGGTACAGAGGAGGGTGCCATGGTGGTACTGTGCAAAGCACTGCCAGCTTACAGGGTCCGCAATTCGTTCCTGAGCTCGGTTTACCATGTGTGGAAATTCGCACATTCGTATGTTCTCCTTGTGTCCACGTGGGTTTCTTCATGGCTCTACAGTTTCCTCCCAACAATAATGATAATGAGTCTTTATTGGTCACATATACAGTAGAGCACAGTGAAATTGTTTTCTTCGCATACCCCAGCCTGTCAGGAAGCTGGTTTCAGAGCGCAGGGTCAGCCATGATACAGCGCCCCTGGAGCAGAGAGGGTTAAGGGCCTTGCTCAAGGGCCCAACAGTGGCAGCTTGGCAGTGTTGGGGCTTGAACCCCCGACTTTCCGATCAGTAACCCAGAGCCAAGCCACCACTGCCCAAGTATGTGTGCATGGTACCCTGTGATGGACTGCAATCACATTAAGGGTGTATTCTCACCTCGTGCCATGTTTGTACATTAGTCATAGTAATGGTGGAGATAATGCTTCATGAAACAGCTGTGGTTTGTTTCTAATCATGTGAAGAAAACTATGCACTGGACCAGTAAATGCCAAAAGAAATAAAGTTTAATGGCTAATGTCAGCCATATCTAACTAATGGAGTTCTTGAAAGTGTATTAATGTGTTTCATAGTAGCCTAGACATTAAGTTTAAATGATATGTGTGCAAAGATATCTTTATGAATGTTGATAGTACTTATAATGCCATAGTTTGCACCTAATATATCACTGATGTAGTCATTAAGACGCAAAAACAAAACAGTGTCCATTTCACCTGGACAGTGACAGTGTTTCTTTAACTGTGCAGTGAACAGGGCTTTCAGATTGAGTATGCTTGTACATGGTCCAAATATAGTTTAGTTGAAACAACCTGCCAAAACCGGACCCAGTCTAGAAGCAATCACTAAACAAGACTTTGAGTCATCATTGATAACTCAACCATCATTGACTCCTCAACCTGAAAGTGCACTACCTTCTCAAATTGAAGCTCTTGTATCCAGCATAACATCAGAACCTTATGGATTTCCCCACTTTGCTTTTTAAAACCACATTTGCAGCTTGGCTGTACTGTATATCTTTCTCAAGCACAAAGGTAAATGCAAGATCGTAGGTCACGTCTGCATGATTCATAGTGAATAACAGCAGGCAGGGCATTTTATTTATTTATTTATTTATACTTAAATTATCATGAAGTAAAACTCTTCACATTGCCACGTGAGCCTTCTTTTAAAAAATAGATAAATAAATAAATAAAAACAGGCCTGTATGTGCTTGAAATCCATAATAATACTTTTTAACCCAAGTGGTACAATGTAACTGTGAAAAATTGCATCTGTAATACTTGATGCTAAGACTAGGAAGTAATATGTGTGGGTGACAGGATTGTTGATTTAGTCAAGAATAGGCTCTCTGTCTCACAGTTCATTGTTTGTTTTTCCTTGCTGAGGTCTTGACCGAAAATAATACGTCATTTTGTGATTACTACACACACTGACAGCAGCATGAAATCATACTGTTTTATGTGTTATAGTGAATAAGACTGTCAGACCCCGACCCCCAAGACCCCCGAGCCCCAGACGAGTTTACACTTTTTTGGTTTCTGAGTAACATGACAAGCTGAAGGGGATAAAAAAAGAAAGGCTGGTGTGGGAATTACTGTTTTTAGCTGCTTTAATGCAAGTGACAACAGGATCTAACTTCCACTACATTAAATGTAATTATAAACAGATAAAAAGTATGAATGAATTAATTAAAACGTATGAATTAATTTATTAAAAATTGGAGAAATTAAACTCATCAGGCACGGTGGCTTAGTGGCTAGCGAATTTCCTCGCATCTCCAGGGTTGGTGGTTTGACTACCACCTCCGCCCTGTGTGCATGGAGTTTGCATGTTCTCCCCGTACTTCGGGGGTTTCCTCCGGGTACTCCGGTTTCCTCTTCCAGTCCAAACACATGCGTTGTAGGCTGATTGGCATTCCCAAATTGTCCGTGTGTGAATGGGTGTGTGAATGTGCCCTGTGATGAGTTGGCACCCCGTCCATTGTGTCCCCTGCCTTATGCCCCAAGTCCTCTAGGATAGGCTCCAGGCTCATCTGTGACCCTGTGTTGGATAAATGGTACAGAAAATGGATGGATGAAATAAAACTCTTCCAGGTGCCATCACACCATCCCACTGATGATTGTTTTCCTGTAACAGCATGCCCTGTCTTGATGTACTACTTAGTTATATTTAGGATCCATAATTCTGATCAATACACATAAGCTCACACACACACACACACACACACACACACACACACACACACATGTAAAATATACTTTTCTTATGCAGGTTACCAACTGGTCTGGAGGATGTTTCCAAGTATCCTGACCTAGTAGTAGAACTGCTGAGACGTGGCTGGACAGATGATGAGGTCAAAGATGCTCTTGGAAGGAACCTGATTAGAGTGTTTAAAGCTGTTGAAATGGTAAGAACAGAGCACACACACTCATACTTCAACACATTTATTGTCCTGCATCAACACATTGCTGCTTCCCTTCGCTGACTTCATATAGCTACCTTCATTGGATTGAAACCACTGACGCTTGCCTACAAAACTAAAGCTCTACCTACTTGAAAAGAATGATCAAACGTCGCTCTGTACCACATTCTATATGAGCAATCAATGCTGTAAATGTAAATATTATTATTATTCTGTCCATACATTTGTGCTGAGTTTTTTTTAAATTATTATTCCGGAATTGTTGTGGCCAAAAATGCTTGCTTTTGCTGCAGCTTTTTTTTTCTTCGATGCAAATTTTTTGAAAATCCTGGAGGGGCCGATTACTATATAATGCATGAGAGTTAGCATTTCTAATTCAATCAGTTAGCTTTGACAGCAGGACAGACAAAGTCAATTATGCAGTGCAGTGGTGAAATGTAACAACACTCTGGACACCAGTAGTCTAGACCAGGGGTTCCCAAACTTTTCCAGGTCAAGGCCCCCCAAATGGCATTAACATTTAACCGAGGCCCCCCTTTTGCAAGATGTCTTTAAAACACATTAAAAATACAGACTGCTGAATATATCCCCCTTTTTTTTATTTTTTATTAATAATTACATCTTACATCTTTACATTACATTACATTAGGAATTGATTGCGTGTGTATGGTTGTCTGAGAGTGAGAATTTCTTTTTCACACCAAATTGTTGCAGCCCCCACTTTGAAAACCACTGGTCTAGACATCAACTTCCTGTGTGTTGGACATGGCACAAACAAACAACTCTTACAAATATTTTGTCATGTAAACCCTTTGCAGTTTTCGTGAGCATACACTTTTTACGTTCTTAAGACTATGTGAGCCCTTCATGGAAATTACAAACTTACATAAACGTTTATAAAAACAAATTCCTATAGGCTTCCGCAGTTGAATTGAGTGTTTTGATCAAATTTGATGTCAAGTTGAGTCAGGTGAGAGATTTTGGTGACACAAGGTTGGGTTAGTTCACTTTTCATGTTGATTTACATTGTTGGTGAGTGACTTTGTGTCTCGGTGTACTCTGAATAGTAACTATGTAGTCTGTGGTCTACGAACATAGCACTAGAAACCAGAGAAAAAACAGCCTAGTGTTCTGCACCTCCTGCCAAGTGTTAAAACACTCAGTAATCCTACTGTCTAAGCGTTAAGACTGTCAGCAATTCTGCTCTGCTTTTGTGTGGTGCTGCACACAGGAAGAGCACTACATAAAAAGCAAAATACATCCACATAAACTCAGGGTGCCATTAATGCTGCAACTCTATTTTGGATGTTTATATATTTATAAGTTCATTTTGTGCCTTTTAATCTGATGCTCCAGAAATAAGTAGATTCTCCTTCTGGTACGTGCTTAATCACATAATACTGTATACAGACTGAATTTTTATTTTTATAATTAATAGTGAATTTCTTCTCTGGTCATTTAAAAAAGAATAAAATTGTCAATTTGATTTTTATTAAAATAGAATTGTCACGAATCGAGGTTGAGCCAGAAGCAAGTGCAGATAATGACATTTATTTAAACAAACATACTATAAGACAAAGACACTAAGACAACTTGGTATAACACCGTGGCATGAGACAAAACACCGAGACATAAACGACAAGAGTCTAGGACAACGAAAGACCAGCAAACAGTGCAGACAAGGACTATATATATATACACACACACACACACACACACAAAACGTGAGTCAGGTGCAGGTGGTCATGTGACAGCTAGTGCAGTGCAGTGGCTGAGGGAAAGTGGAGTCCAGAGTTTCTTGATACATGACAGAACCCTCCCCCAAGGCCGCTACTCCCGGAGCGCCCAAAATTATACGTCCTCCATCTGGTGGTCCTGGCCCCCTGGGCAAAATGTCCCCAGCAGAACCAGGAGGCCGAGCGGCTTCCACAACGGCACAGGGAGGCTGAGATACTTCCTCAGCTGAACATGAAAGCGGGGTGACGTCCTCGGCAGAGCATGAAAGCGGGGCAACGTCCTCGGCAGAGCATGAAAGCGGGGCGACGTCCTCCACGGGACAGGAGAGGGGAGTGAGGTTCTCCATGAGACTCAAGGGGGGAGCGATGTTCTCCGCGAGGCTCCAGGGGGGAGCGAGGTTCTCTGCGACGCCAGGGAGAGGAGCGAGGTTCTCCGTGAGGCCCAAGGGAGGAACGATGCTCTCCGCGGAGCATGAGGGGGGAACGATGTCCTCCGTGGAGCAGGAAGGGGGAGCGACATACTGAGAGAAGCAAAGAAAAGGAGCGACGTGTTTAGCGGAACATGGAGGCAGAGTGACGTCCTCAGTGAAGCAGGATGGCAGAGAGACGACCTCAGCCGAGCAGGAAGGCAGAGCGACGACCTCAGCCGAGCAGGAAGGCAGAGCGACGACCTCAGCCGAGCAGGAAGGCAGAGCGACGACCTCAGCCGAGCAGGAAGGCAGAGCGACGTCCACAGCCGAGCAGGAAGGCAGAGCGACGTCCTCAGCCGAACAGGAAGGCAGAGCGACGTCCTCAGCCGAACAGGAAGGCAGAGCGACGTTCTCACCTGAACAGGAAGGCAGAGCAACGTCCTCAGCCGAACAGGAAGGCAGAGCGACGTACTCACCTGAACAGGAATGCAGAGTGACGTTCTCCACTGAACATGAAGGTTGAACGAGAGCCATAATAGGGGAGGGAGGGTGGGAGTTGGTCTCAGCCCCGACCACAGATTCCCCCTGCTGTCGGCATGGCATGGCGTAGTCCTTTATGAACACCGGGTGTGGCCTGGTGCATGGTCTGTCCGGCTGCAACAGGCCTAGCATGCGGTTATTCTGAGCGAGTAGTTCATCTGTCCTTCTTCCCTGCTCCAATAGTCCTCTATACCACTCCTCATATGCTGCAAACCAGGTGTCCATCTTGGTGATCTGCTGCTTCTGATAAATGGTCTTTCGTTCTGTCACGAATCGAGGTTGAGCCAGAAGCAAGTGCAGATAATGACATTTATTTAAACAAACATACCATAAGACAAAGACACTAAGACAACTTGGTATAACACTGTGGCATGAACCAAAACACCGAGACATAAACGACAAGAGTCTAGGACAACAAAAGACCAGCAAACAGTGCAGACAAGGACTATATACACACACACACACACACACACACACACACACACACACACACACACACACACACACACACACACACGGGTGCTCCTTAACAAAACGTGAGTCAGGTGCAGGTGGTCATGTGACAGCTAGTGCAGTGCAGTGGCTGATGGGAAGTGGAGTCCAGAGTTTCTTGATACATGACAAGAATGAACTCCAAAACAGTGTGAAACAGTGCTCACTGCAGGCGTAATATCATATGCAAGTGGAATAAGAAGCAGTGAATAAGAAAGCAATAATCAATCACAGTGATCTGCATCTTTGTCTGGAGCGCTCCTTACATAATCTGATTTTTATGGTTGAAATACACCATGTAAAAAACTATGTGTGGAAGTGAATGATAAATATTTCACCTGTGATTAATATGTGGTTAATTACAGGTGAAAAATATGTGGAAATGCATGATAAATATTTCACCTGTGATTAATATGTGGTTAATTACAGGTGAAAAATATGTGGAAATGCATGATAAATATTTCATCTGTGTTTAATATGTGATAACAGGTGAAAGATGTGTGGAAATGCATTATCAATATTTCCCTTGTGAAAAAAAACGAAAAAAAACGATTGTATTGTGTGGAGAAATCACATGCAAAAACAAGTCATCGTGTGTGAAAATAAATGAATTGTGTGGAAAAAAAAATCATGAAAGTAAATCAGTGAAACAATCGTGTGTGAAAATTCATGAACTGTGGAAGAATTAATCTTGAGAAAAATCACATGTGAATATAAAATAGATGAATCATACGGAATCAATTATATGTGAAAATTAAATGAATTGTGAAAAAAAATGAATCATATACCAAAAAAATATATATATAAATAAAAATTAAACTAAAATGAATCATGTGTAAAAATGTGTAAAACATAAAATGCGAAGTGTCTAAAACGCACAAGTGTTGATGTGACTTTTCTGTTAAAAGTAGAATCAGAGCCTCTCTTAATCCCAAACCTACTGACTCATCGTTTGCAACAACAGGTACGAGACAGCCTGAACAGAACGGCTCCTGATGACGTCCCCATCCCTCTGGAGCAAGTCCGGAACCCCTGCAGGACAGATTATGGCTATCCTGCTCAGCCCAACGCTGCAGCTATGCCATCTCACAGCTCATTGATGTTATTATTAACACTGATCTTGTACTCACTGAGTGCCAAGTTTGTATAATTGTACACTTACAGCATTCATGTAAGTCCAGAAAGTTCACTTACCAATATGTAACCCTGCAGAACCTGTTTCTGGTTAATTAAAGGTGCACTAGTCAATTAAAAAAAAATCTTACTGGCACAAATAACTTGGAAAATATGTAGAACATTTTGGGAAACTTGTGATCCACCTGTCAGTCTTTATAGACACACCCATTTACTCCTCCCCATCTCAGTCTAATCTGAAAGGAAAACATGGTGGAACCCAGTCAGGTCCAAGCATAGCCAGATATTTTTACTGTGAGTAATAAAACACACTGTGCTTCATGTATCTATCACGCTATCTATCCATCCATCTATACAGTTTCTGTACTGCTTATCCTACACAGGGTCACAGGGAAGCCTGGAGCCTATCCCAGGGGACTTGGGGGACACCCTGGCCAGGTTGCAACCCAATGCTGGGCACAGTCACACACACACTCACACACCCATTCACACACTATGGACAATTTTGAGATGCCAATCAGCCTACAATGCATGTCTTTGGACTGGGGAGGAAACCAGAGTACCCAGAGGAACCCCCTGAAGCACAACGAGAACATACAGACACAATCTATATAACGCACTGAATTGTTTAAATGGGAGTCTTTACATAATAATTCGAAATGTGTGTAATGCTAGCAGGTACTGTGTTCAACTAAAACTCGCAACTCATGTTTGAGCTGACTAGAAAAACAAAACCAAGAAAACACCCCCGTCAACTCGCAATCTAAACTCTTCTCTTCAACCTTGCGTTTAGGACATAACCTCAAATGTAACGGTGGTCATTTCGATTCATCCCAGTGACTCGATTCTTTTGATTCCAAAAACATGCGTTCAGATTCAGATTCATTCACTGATTCGTTCAGTGACCCTTTCTGTAACATCATTTCACCAGTAGGTGGCGCCGGTGGGTGTCTTTTTAGATATTATGAGTCTCACGGCACGTTTACATGCACATCAAATTCCGTTTAAGGTCTATATTCGGGTGGCAGCCATATTCCGTATACGTTTATGTTCCGTATACGTTCCGTATATGTTTACAGTGCCCTCCACTAATATTGGCACCCTTGGTAAATATGAGTAAAGAAGGCTGTGAATAATGGTCTTTATTGTTTAAACTTTTGATCTTTTGTTAAAAAAAAAATCACAAAAATACTCTCATGGATATCAAACAATTGCAAACACAACACAGGCTTATCAAAAAAAAAAAACTTTCTTAAATATACTGTAGGTGCACAACAATGATTGCCACTCCTATGAATTCATATGAGGAAAATATATTTGAAGTATATTCCCTTTGATATATATATTTTTTTTTTAGTACACCTGGGTGACTAGGAACAGGAAATTGTTCAACCATGACTTCCTGTTTCACAGGGATATAAATATGAGGGAACACATAGGCCAAATTCCCTTAGTCATTCATAACAATGAGTAAGACTGTGATAGAGCTGTGATGTGTGGCAAAAGGTTGTTGAGCTTCACAAAATGGGAAGTGGCTAGAAGAAAACAGCAGAAGCATTGAAAATGCCCAATTCTACCATCAGGGCAATAATTAAGCAGTTCCAGTCAACTGGAAATGTTATGAATCAACCTGGAATTGGACGTGTGTCTATATCGTCTCAACGCACTGTGAAGAAGATGGTTCGAGTGACCAAAAAATCTGCAAGGATCACAGCTGGAGAATTGCAGTTAGTTGCGTCTTGTGGTCTGAAAGTCTCCAAAACTACAATCTGAAGTCACCTACATCACCACAAGTTGTTTGGTAGTGTTTCAAGAAAAAAGCCTCTACTCTCATCAGATCCCTTGCCATGTATTATCCAACCTCATCAGGCATTAAAGGAGAAGACTAAGAGAGGTAACAAAAAGTATTGACTAAAAGGGTGCCAATAATTGTTGCACATCTACATTTAACAAAGGGGGTATTTTTTTTTTTTTGCAATTGTTTGATATCCACAAGAGCAGAGTATTATTGTGTTCAAAAGGTTAAACAATAAAGACAGTTTTTCTCAGTCTTCTTTGCTCATATTTAAAAAGTGGCAATATTAGTGGAGGGCACTGTACATGTGTACAGGCATTGAATATTCATGTATACATGGTTGTTATAAGTATGCCTGAGTTGCCATTCCTAAATACCTAGCCTACAGCTAAGCATCTGTTAGTACCCACAGTTCCTTATGGACTGAACATAGGCATATCTCCTTTCAGTGGATTTTCTGAATAAGGTAAGGTTCTTACATGCAACCAATTTACAGTTAAAACAGGCATATTCCAGGGGTGAGAATCAGAATTTGGGGAATGGCAATCAAACTGCAGCATTTACATGATTCATTACTAATCAGAATATTGCCAAATTCCGATGAATATCGGAAAATTGATGTGCACGTAAACGTAGTCGCCGTTTCATTCACTCGGTGGATTCATTTAAAAACACCAAGGTTTCAAGAGACAAGTTTTAATACTGTGATCAAAATTAGCATCTCCAATCAGCAAAGAGAAGGTCTGCACGTTCGTGCTTCGGGGGTTCCTCCAGATACATTTTTTCCTCGTTTTTTGCTGATTGGCAAAAGATGCTGGAGGCAGATATAAAGTGTGGCACACAAGTAATTAGAGAATATTTATATCACATTCAGAAATCACTATTTAATCATTTTCATTCCTAAAGGATCATATGTGAAGCCTAAATGTTTTATATCACTTCACCTTCTTTGTTTTGTCCTAAGAGTATTCAAAACATTTACACTCAACTATAAGATGTTGTCTAGCAGAAATCAGGTCCTTACCACAGTAGTTTCAGTTTTGATTTAAATAGGGAATTATTTTAGCCTGAAATACTTAATTCAGCAATATCTGCACTATAGGCCTACTGTATTCTGCTATTAATACATATATATATATATATATATATATATATATATATATATATATATATATATATATATATATATATGTTTGTTTGTTTTTGTTTTTGTTTTTCACTCTGACTCAATCAATAGACTGATATTTCCACATACAGTATCTCGTGCTCACGATTATGGATTCAAAATTATCATAAATATTAAGAATCTCTCCCATTTTCTCCAAAGAAATATATGATCAATTTAGGCATAATTATAGTGTAATGTCTCCCCTTAGTGGGAATCTGATGAACATCTCAAATCAAAGCTGGAAACTGAATCACTGTGTTGCTTTTCATTATCATGGTGTCCTCAAACGTCTGTCCTCAATTTTGTATGAGATTTCATTTGATATGATAATCAAAGAAATATATGGGATGAATACTGGGTATGTAATAAAAGCATTCAAAAAGCTTTGCAGCTTTTTGAATGCTTTTATTAAAGCTGAGCAACAATTATGCTGAGCAACAATATTGAGTTTACAAATTTCACAATTCACAGTAGAGAGCAGGTTATTCGCTCTCTCTTTCTCTCTCTCTCTCTCTCTATCTCTCTATCTCTTGTTCTCCCTCGCTCTTATTTTAGAGACATGTTTGAGAGACAATATCAAAGACTTTTATTCTCTGATTTTATCATTTGCACATTATATCACTACTAGTGTTGTACAGTATTGCCTACTATCCAGGTACGGAATGGGCTATTCTTTGCCTAATCTCTCCATTGCTTATTTAACGGTGGACCTTGAGCTCGAGGAGGAGGAGGGAAAGAGACAAAACACAGAAAGCTAACACACACCATGTAGTCTTCACCCTTAGTAAAGAAACACAAAATGTATTATATTTCTCTGCCTAATTTGTTTTGCTTTAAGAGTATGCAAAACATCTTTTGCACTCAGTAGGGAAATGTAGTCTTGCAGCAGGCAGGATGCCAGTATGCCACAGCAGTTTCAGTTTTGACTGAAATAGGAGGAGGTATTTTAGACTGAAATTCTCAATTCAACAATAAGATCAATGCATTCCGCTACGAATACAATATTATTATTAACTTAAAAAAAATTCTATTTGATTTTCACTCTGACTCAGTTATTAGACTGATATCTTTACATGAAGTATCTCAAGTATCTTTAGTGTCCCCGAGGGGCAAATATAGCCCTTAGACTAACAATAATAAAAAGAAACAAAACAAACAACACTCAAACAAATAAGAAAGTATTGCAATAATTACAACGTAAAAGTCAGGTTAAATTATTTAGAAAACCAGTAGCCGCTGGGACAAAAGAGTTTTTAAACCTATTTGTCCTACATGTTGGCAGATTGTAGCTACGGCCTGACGGAAGCAATTTAAAATCCTCAGACTGGACATGGATGGAAGCAGTCAGAATTGATTGGACCTTTTTCAATGTCCTGACCTTGTACAAATGAGTTAAATCATTCAAGGTCGTACCTGCAATTTTGCTGCACACCTTGATCATACTCTGCAATCTATTTTTGTTTTAGAAATTGAGTGAGCCGAACCAACTGATAAAAGAAAACGTGAGGACAGAGTCAATAAAACAAGAGTCAAACATTTTCATAAAAGTATTATCAACGTTAAAACTTTGAAGCTTGAGATAAAAGTACATGCGCTAGTGGGCTTTCCTGCGTACAGCATCCACAGGAGACTCAAAGGTCAACTTATCATCAGTTTCAATGCCAAGATATTTATATTGCCGCACAACCTCAATCGCCTGGTCAGTGATCACAACAGGTGAGATGACCGTAGGATTCTTCCTTAAATCTATTGTCATCTCTTTAGTTTTAGACACATTAATGTCCAAAAAAGACGACTTGCACCAGTCAAAGAATCCGGCCATTACAGGTCCATGCTCAGGATCATCACTGCTGAGGAGAGACACGATCATCGAATGGTTGGGAAACTTGATATGATCCTAATATGATGCCTCTCATATTGGCTTTGGCAGTCATTAGTGTACAGCGCAAATAAAAGTGGTGAAAGGACACACCCCTGGGGCGAGCCGGTGGAGGAAAAAGATATCTGTTAGGACACAGTTAACCTTCACACATTGTGACATTCAGGTTAAGAAGTCCACCAGCCAACAAATCAGGCCATGATCAATATTGTGGATACTTCCTAGCCTTCCTGCTAAAATATGAAGCTGGACACAATTAAAAGCTGAGGAAAAATCAATAAAAAGTAATCTTATGTAGTGGGGGGTGTGTTGTGGTTAAAACGTCACCCTTATTAACTACGTGGTCAATGGGCGCTCTCCCTACCACAGTACATAAGTGGTTGTTTATGTCTCCTAGAATGCGTCATGGTGGAAATCCGCCCCTTCCTTTCGTTGCTATGGACTACAGAGGTATGTGTTTTTAGCTTTGTTGCTTAGCTGTTCGATGTCAGCATTGTCCATTTACCATGCAATTTACTTGTTTAGTGTGACGTTGGGCTACCGAGACTGTGTGCAGGTGTGATGTGCTGCTCACAATCAGTGCGGTGTGCCGTCAAGGCTCCCAAATGTGTAGCATGGTAGTTTAACGTAGATCCAGTCGGAGCGCCAGCTGTTGCCGTCACAACTATTAAAGAAGCTATCATGATTTTCGTATGTACCATCGTGAGTATCATGTCATCAGGTCACGGTAGGTAAATCGTTTAGTTCTGTTACTCGAGCTAAACTATCTTGCATGCTTTCCAAATTGAGGTTGTAACACCTGTTTGTTTTTAGGGTCCTCGATTTTGCATGCGTTAAGGCGGGCTGAGTGAGATGTGGTTATTTCGGTATAGCACCTCCTCCTCACTCGTGGAGCCACGTTGCTGCTTTGGGGCTGCTTGATTGTTTGGTTTTGCTGCTTTGTGGCTGCTTTGGGCTGCCTCATTCTGTTTGGTTTTGCTGCTTGATGTTTTGATTTGTTTTTATTGTTTTATGTTCTGTTTAGTTTTGTTATTTTGCTTTGTGTTGGTTACTGTCACTGAGATCAGTTTTCTATAATTCAACTGTGTTGTAACAGTCTTTATCAATTATGCTGATACTGCTATGTGGTAGTAGTGGTTTTGGTCAGCTTTGGTAAACTTGCTACCTGTAATCAGTTTGAGTGTGGGGTTATCTGTGTTTTTGTGACGGTAAGTTTGTTTTGTTTTATTATTTTGTTTGTCTGCTTTGAGCATATTGTAACTGACTGTGTTTTTCAATTCAATTCAATTCAATTTTATTTGTATAGCGCTTTTTACAATAGACATTGTCTCAAAGCAGCTTTACAGAAATATCAACATGGTATACAGATATTAAAGGTGCGAATTTATCCCAACTGAGCAAGCCACTGAGTGGCAACGGTGGCAAGGAAAAACTCCCTAAGATGTTTTAAGAGGAAGAAACCTTGAGAGGAACCCGACTCAGAAGGGAACCCATCCTCATCTGGGTAACAACAGATAGTGTGAAAAAGTTCATTATGGATTTATATGAAGTCTGTATGGCCTTAGGAGCAGCCGTAGTCCCAGCAGTCTGGAATTAGAGAAGATTTGAGCTCCATCCAGAGGCAGAAAGGATCTGGATCTCTAGTATCTCCATAAATTCATGTGGGGCTCGGCGAAAGGAGAGAGGGAGAAAAAAGATAATTATGACTGCGAAGTAGTAGAACAGAATCTAGTCATTGTTTTTGTTTTCTCCTTGTAGGAGCTGAGTGCTTCCTGAGGCTGGGGGGAGTTCTTTGCTGCACTTTAGGCTTGACTTAATTAAGGGTCGTTATTATTGCGGTGTTTATTTGCAGTGAATTTGGTGGGTATGATTCTGATTAGTGGGGTGCTTTTCCCTTTTGTATAGCTGGTGCTGTCGTACTAGCCTGCCCTTCATACAGGAAGCCTCAGTCCTCCTATGATTATTATTAACTTCCTCTTGTGATTGTTTTATTTGACCAATGCCTGACTGCGTTGGATGTTGTTTCTTTTAAAATAATTCTTGGCCAGTCTTTTTAACTTCAAAATAAAATGTATTTTTGTATGGAAACCCATGCCTCTTGCCTGTTCTAAGTGGAACGTACTTGCGTGTCTTTATTTGGGTTATTTTCCCCGTTTTCTCGGGGTGGCGTAGTTGGTACAAAACGAAACAAATGAGCCACATGGGGCGTAGTTGTTGCGAAAAACTAGCCACATTGCTACATGTGGCGTAGTCGGCAGGATTTACGAGGATACGAGCCACATTGCTACACTTACAAAAGTCTTTGTGACAGAATTATGTTTAAAATGGTGCCAGTCGCATCATCCACACCCCTACCTGGCCTATAGGAACGGGTCCAAGTTTGCATGCGCTGTATTCATAAGCACGTCCTTCACAATCTTCTCAAATGATTTCATAATCAAGGAGGTAAGCGCTACAGGCCTGTAATCATTTATTGACTTTGGAACGTTAGTTTTTGACACAGGTACGATGATGGAATCCTTCCAGAGGCAAGGGACCCTATAGGGGTCGAGTGACAATGTAAAGGTAAAACAAAATATATCTGTTAATTGTTCAGCATGAGTTTTAAGAATGCAACCTCCAGTGCCATCAGGGCCTGGACTCTTCCTTTCCTTTACACCACGAAAAAGTTTCAAAATCTTGCCCCTTTCAACATGTACATTATTGTGCCTAATAACATTTTTTAAAAACAGACAGTTCCTTACTAAAATTCTGAGCATTAAAACGCTTATAAAACATGTACCATTCATTAGAAAGATCAAGATCCCGCTTGCCATTAAGGGAAATTTCACTTTTCCTAGACTGCATTCCCATCATCGACTTCACCCCCTCCTATGCAGGGCATGAGTTACCAGTACTGAGCATATACTCAACTTTATCCTTGTAGTTACGCTTAGCAAGCTTATGTTCTTTTTTAAACTTGTTTCTGTAATTCCCTGAACAAAGTCACATTACACTGATTAAAACTATTATTTCTCTGAATAATAGTACTTTTGACAGATTTGGAAACCCACGACAAACGGAGTTATTGACTCCCAAAAGAAGGAACCGATTCTGAATCAACAGCTGAAACGAGTCGTTAGTGATTCCAGACTTTACTTCCTGTACTAACCTACGTAGGTTTGTAATAAAAAGCCCCGCCTCTGGTCTTCATCAGCTGCTCGCTGACAGACAGAGCTGAAACTCGTTACGAGGGGTAAAAGACAACAACAGTGTAGTTCGCTGTACTGTCTGCAGCAGTGATTTCTCAATTGCCCATGGTGGGTTAAATGACTGTAAAAGACATGCTGAGGTGAGTTTAATAGGTGTCATTCATTCATTAGCACAGCTAACGTTATTTTAACTAGCTGCTATAAGAACTACTGTATTGATGTCTAGGTGATGAGGCCAAACTCCCTGTAGTCATGTGTAAAGTAGTTATTGAATATAAAAATGACTTCATGAGTGGAATAATACAGTAATATAATATAATACGAAACAGTGTAAGTACATATTTTATTGCTACATGTTTTGCATATACCAGAAAAGCTATTTTCATTAGCATGTGTAAATAATTAAATTCAATTCAATTCAATTCAATTTTATTTGTATAGCGCTTTTTACAATAGACATTGTCTCAAAGCAGCTTTACAGAAATATCAACATGGTATACAGATATTAAAGGTGTGAATTTATCCCAACTGAGCAAGCCACTGAGTGGCGACGGTGGCAAGGAAAAACTCCCTAAGATGTTTTAAGAGGAAGAAACCTTGAGAGGAACCCGACTCAGAAGGGAACCCATCCTCATCTGGGTAACAACAGATAGTGTGAAAAAGTTCATTATGGATTTATATGAAGTCTGTATGGCCTTAGGAGCAGCCGTAGTCCCAGCAGTCTGGAATTAGAGAAGATTTGAGCTCCATCCAGAGGCAGAAAGGATCTGGATCTCTAGTATCTCCATAAATTCATGTGGGGCTCGGCGAAAGGAGAGAGGGAGAAAAAAGATAATTATGACTGCGAAGTAGTAGAACAGAATCTAGTCAGGGTAGGCTTGAGTAAACAAATACGTTTTAAGCCTAGACTTAAACACTGAGACTGTGTCTGAGTCCCGAACACTAATAGGAAGACTGTTCGATAACTGTGGGGCTCTGTAAGCGAAGGCTCTTCCCCCTGCTGTAGCCTTCACTATTCGAGGTACCGTCAAATAGCCTGCATCTTTTGATCTAAGTAGGCGTGGCGGATTATATAAAACCAAAAGGTCGCTTAGATATTGTGGCGCGAGACCATTTAGTGCTTTATAGGTTAATAAAAATATTTTACAGTTAATGCGAGATTTTACTGGGAGTCATATAAATGTCATACCCTTGTTCATACATGTTTGGTGGCCATTTCCCTGAAATGAGTTTTTTGCAGGTTGGAATGTCTGCCTTTGGGTGAATATAAACAAGCATAACAAACAACTGTAGAAACTCCCTTGGTAAATAAACGAATAATAAATAAATTAAATGGTCGTATTTTTGATTAATGTTTAAAAAGTGAACAGTTGAGTGTGGTTCATCGTTTTTTTATTGCCTGTAACTGAAAGACATTTGAATTTATTGCTTTACCATTCAACAATCATTGACAGAATAACAATAATTAGTAGGCAAATACTTGTCCACCATTAACCAGTGCTTCAGCGACTCAGTTTCAAGCCTAGCCTTTATGTTCACCTTTTTTCCCCTCCATTTGAAGTTGTAGAAGGTCCATCTCCATGTCACTTTCTCTAATTTGCCTTTAATGATATACTGCCTTTGCAGGAAGCTTCTTGGCAGGAAGACAGAATGATAATTCAATATAATTTATATTATAAATGTCTGCCATACATACACAGACCGGATATTTTTAATTAGGACAAAATGTTTACACTGCCAAGATTCTGTGAAGAGGTAGATGGACCCTCCTCTCTACAGGAATCATCAGCCCTAATCTTTAAGGGGACAATGACAAAGTTTTAATAACTACACAACCTTAAAAATTTGAATGCATTATATGTTATACCTCTGTGGGCCTCCCAGCATCTTCATTTAGTATCTCTGTTACAGCTCAGGTGGTCTCTTCGTCTTCATCCTACAGTGCAAATTACTAATGATGTCTGGTCTAGCAAACAGAAACAATACCTGAAGACACTTTCAACTGTTGCAGGAGGCTCAGTTAATACAATGTGTCCATCAGCAACTGTAAGAAAATTAAATCATGTAGTTTCTCAAACAAATACAACCAATATACAAAGGAACATCTAGTAGGGGCACTACAGTTAAGATTACAGTACACACCATATGCAGTAAAATAAAATAAACATGCATAATACACAAGTGAAACATTGCCAGTAAAGAGTTCTTTTAAAATTCCTTTTTTTAAAAAAAAAAAAAAAGACCGTGGCAGTGTTTGTCATTTTGATTGTTTAAGGATAAATCACTTAAAACTGACTCTGTCTGATGAACTGCCCCTTGGAACTGCCTCCTTGATTAAGGGACCGTGCCAGCTCCTCAGCCAGAGTGAGTAAAGTGCTGGTGGTCCCCCATCCATTTTATGCGCCTCTGCCTTCTTCCTGTGGCTATATAGAACAGAGAGAAATGTTATTATAGAAGGCTGGGTCAATGACTTGGGTTACAATTTAAGAAGTTTATAAAATATTATCTTTTTTGTGTGTTTCATTTTGATTTGGTGCCAGTTCTTCTGTGTCCAGAAGGATTACACCTGATCAAATATAAAGCCTATTATATTATTAGTACAATGTTATATGTTAAGACAGTCATGGAGGACTAAAGGTAAAGGCAGGTCTATTAAATGTTACAGCATGGGTCTAAAAGGATCAATGCTTTATTTAGCATCATAATGAAAGGAAACTTTTCAGATCTTTATGAACTTAAAAATTCACGCATTTACTCGATCCATTACTGTCCGAAACAGCAGTTACTTTTTTTGTATAGATGGCTTATATTCCTCATACGCATGCATTAAAACCTCTAACTCTTTTTCCTCTAAACCCTGGGTTTCCATGGTGACTCCTGAAATTGGCGATACACTGATAATGTCTTTATGTACACCATTCACACGCATTAACTCTGAGTTTCCAATTGGATGTTGATTGAACTTACTCCTAACCGATGTTCTGGAACAGACATACTCCGAGTAAGCAAGGTTTGGGTTAATCAACCGAGAGTTCAGGGTTTATGTGACAGTAAGTTAACACCTGCTTTCTGGAATACGTCCCAGTTGATATGGAGGTCTACAGCAAACACAGAAGGTTGAGGCGCCTTTCTTGTCTTTGTTGTCCTGCGCCTGAAAAACTTTTCACTGCTCTCCTTTGACTCCTTCTTGACTTTATCACTTTATATCCTTGTTAATATTTGCTACTGTAGATAAAAGGGCTAGTGCAGGAGACAAATGACACCCTGCTGAGAGAGCAGCATATGGTGCTTACTTACTGTCAAGATAAAGGATGTTATTCTTTTATATGTTATTAAAGCCAAGTACATGTGCTTTCATCATGCTGTAAAAGTCCTCCAAGGCAAATTTACTGCAACAGAAACTTCGCAAATTACTTACTGGACAATGAGCACAGTGGGATAGACTGGATTAGGAGAGGGCTTGAGCTTTGCTCTCCGAGCTGGAGGCTCTTTGCTGTCTTCCCACCCGCCCCATTGATATCGCCACCCATCCCCCCCCACCGTCCCCCGGCTGAGGACAATGCTCGGCTTCTGTGTTCCCCTGGGGCCGTTGCTTGGATTCTGGTTCTGCTGAGGATGTCACTGTGCCTCTGTGTCTTGCTCAGGATGTTGCTCCACTGCATGGTCCTGTTATGGCTATCGCCCGCTCTGCCCTCCCTAGCTGGTGAATTTCCCCTTCCTATCCACCCCTGTTGGTGGCACAGTGCTGCTCCCTTGCTCAGCTGGGGATATCGCTCCAACTCCGTCTCGGCTGGGGACACCTCTCCACCTCCCGTCTCGGCTGGGGACGCCACTCTCCCCCCTTGTTTGGTTGAGGATGTCCCCTCCACCCTCAGGCCTAGCAGTTGTAGTCACAATGCCAATCCCCCTCTGCCCACGGTCTCAAGGTGGTCGTCACTCTGCCCGCTCTCGCAATGGTCATTACTCCCCCTAGTGTGAAATGTGAGTCTTACCACAATAGACTTATCTGATGAAAATTCACTGTGGATTATCTCTAGAGAACGCAAGCATCTGATCTGCAAGTAAGACAAAACTAGCGTGTGAGTTAGCTACCAAGGCATGAAGCTCATTTTAGAAACTTGTTGGGTGTTTTTCCAGTTTCAGCTCATCATCTGATGTCTACTCCAAACTAACACAGGTTGATTAGAATAGAAAAATACATCTTTTCTTATCCATTTATGTCTTTCCAACCACTTTAGGAGATTGTCATGCAATCTCCCAAATTCCAGGATGGCAGAACTTATTGTGACTGCTTTGTATGCAACTTATGTCCTTATGTCCTTTAGCAACAGACTCCTTCAACTCTGCTGTAACAAGGAACGTTACTGGAGGACTTTTTTTTATTTTTTAAAACAACAGCGTTCACCTTGGGACATTATTCTGCATTAGAGCCTTTTCCTTGAGTAGGCTCACGGTAAATCTGTTTGCATTTCTGCACGTGCTGGCACTCTGTTTACTGCATTGCTGCTAACTCATTATATAATTTTACTATACAACTTATTGTGGACGGTATGCTGATCATGTCTACTTTGCTGCATATCTGCTGTTTCTACTTGTGCTATTTACCTTATTTTTTTACTGTTTATCCTGTTTATAATCTTACTGAATACTTACTTTATTACTCTTGATTATTACTTACTAAAACACTATTATGTCGCTGCTGCTGTAATGTGTGAATATCCATCTATCTGTCTATTTGTCTATCTATCTATTGTGTGACATTAGACAATTGTGTGTCGTGTTTGTGTGTGTGGTTTTGTTTTATACATATTTTTCAATAAAAGCTCAGTCAATTTGTATGTTTTCCAAATGCAAGAGATTACTTTCATTCACGTGACGGAGCATTTAATTTGCATAAGATATATTTCATTGGATATGTGCTCTCATTTGATATTTCTATAATAACTTAGTAGGTTTGGTTAGAAACCTACTGAGAGTAGAACTAATTAAAGAGAATATATAACATGAACCTGGCATATAACTAGAGAGGTTGCTTGACATTAACTCATCCTGCAATTGTGCCATAGACAATCTAGAGTGTAAAACATAGTATGTGCAATAGGTAAGCTAGAAATCCTAGACACTTACTCCACCCAACTGCTGCCGACCGCGGTCTGCTACCGCGATTCTTATTCATGACATTATGAAATAGCTGAAGGATTCATTCATTCTTATCCACACAGGCCACTCAAGTGCTTGTTCAGTCTCGTCTCATTTTGAGACGGGACTTCTGCAACTCATTCCCGGCAGGTCTGCCTCTGTATGCCACGTCATCTCTGGGAGTTTTTTCTTGCCACTGTCACCTCCGGATTGATCATTAGGATCAAGATCTAGAGATACACCCAGATTTATGTCATGACATACAGTATGTCTACAATCATGCTATACATATTAAATTTAATCTATGTAGTGCATTCAACTTAATAAAGGTTAAGTCAGTGTAACTGTAATCCACTGAAGATTTACTGTATATGTTTTCCTGAGGGTTAATTCATGAGACCATTTCAGTTCATACAATGGGTCATCAGTTTAAATAATTATTAAATATTCGTATGTTGGCAAACCCTTTGAAAATTTTAAGTTTTGCAATAATTACTATGTTTAGTAAATTCATATTGTGTTAAAAAGCAAAATGTTTATAAGTTTAAAATGAGTGCATCTGATTGGTTGTGTGTGTGTGTGTGTGTGTGTGTGTGTGTGTGTATCCTGTTATGGGGGAGTTCTCGTGATATGCTTCATGATTGCTATGATTGTGAAGCATTGTGTGTTGAGTAATTACTGATAAACATACTCGCTTACAGGTGTCTAAAACTCACATTTGCACACAAATGTATAATATTGTTTCTAAATGCATTCAGCTAAATATTGTGTGTTGTGGTAATGTATAAATTGCATAATGTATAAATTGCAACTTCTGGGTTGAATACAACAAAGCCATAAAGCTATCGGCTAAAAAAGCATGCGGTTGGGGCACACACCATACAACACAAATGTGTATGTGAGATGATTAAATGTAAACAGTTGGGTTTATTCTGTGTGTTATTCTGTTTGGTTTCTAAAAGGTAAATGTGTGATTATATTGTTATATGTGTTTTAAATGAGAAGCAAACTTGTGAATACGGGGAGTGTAAATGTTTTAACGTAGCATGCATACTACCTCAAGTACGTACTCAGGTTATTTCACTCCGTGAAACTTGGTGAAGTGCATTACTTGGAGAAAGTGTATTTAAATAAGTGAGTTGATGCATTTGTTATGTGCAGTAATTGTTGATTTATTGCCACATTCATTCTCGGTAAAGCTATGATTGTGAAACATCACGTCATGAGTAATTACTGATAAACATACTTCCTTACAGTGGTACTACATTGAGTTTCTCAATAGCTGGCTGTCATTTGAAGGTCTTTATATTCAGATGATAATGTTTCATGGCAATAGGAATAGGATCATATTGATTTTAAGAAGGAAATGGGGTATGTAATGGGAAACCTAATATACCAGTGATATTCATTGCATTTGTAAAAACACTAAAATATACATAAGTGCAATGATTCGTTCATTTATCAAAGGTTTGCCCAGCTGTCTTCTCTAGAGTTAAACTTGTTTTCTCTAAACACATAAGCAATGCATACTATAGGGATTTGGGATCCTGCACGATGAAAAGTTGTGTGAACAGGAGATTTTTACTTTCATGCAGGTGCAAACAAGAAGTCAGATATAAAGACTGCAGGATAAAGAAAGACAACATTCATTAACATGAATGCAAATGATGCAGTAACATTGATGCATTTATAGAGTTCATTCATTCATCCTTAGTAACTGCCTGGTCAGGGCCATGATGTTGGGTCAGGTGGAATTGTGGTTCCAGAAGCACCAGTGCCACCTCCTCCAGAACTAGTAGGGTAGTAGGGGCCTCTGATGTAGTGTCTCTGCCTGATGTGAGCAATTAGTTGGTGCATGATGTTGATGATGATTTGGGTCCCACGGCTACATTTGTTTTTCTCCCCCCGAGCCAGTCTAGGGACGGCATTGGAGCTATACGAAGAACGAGACAAGCTACAGCGGGACAACATTCTGTTGTTGTCACCTTCTACCACAAGCAGTGGAAAATGTAAGGGATGCAGCATTCATTCCAGGGTCTTTATCTAGTATTAGTTCTAGGTTGTTTAGACCTCGGGACTGATGCCAGTGGTTTGTAACCCATTGTCAGGGCGACGATACAAATATAGGGGGTAGAATGGACAATACAGGACAGGCTGTCGTTCAGGACACAAAACACAATGTTCAGGCTGTTTGTAAGTCAGTATTTAGGGCTTTCTCTGCTTAGAACAAGACATTTGGTTTCATGCCTCCTAGTATGTTGGTTAGAAATGTGTTAAGGCCGTTTTATAGGTATATTTCAAGTCTAAAAACAGTAGTTCAGATTTTTAGCACATACCTGATGAAATCGGGTGCCTTCAAATCCAGGTGGGATTCGACATCTGTTTTTTTTCTTTTCTTTTCTTTTATTATTATGATGGAAAGTGGAGTATGGAAGGATATTGTGGAATGTGTCACGATCTCCCCTGCAGATGGCACGCGACGTGCACAGAGAGCAGGAGGGTGCGCGTGTGCATGCGCTGTGAGTGCGCATGGACAGTGGTGACTTTGTTTACAATGGACATGTGCGCTTGTTTTGGTTTCTGTTCTGTCTCTTCCCTGTGGAAATGCAAGGGTGTGTCTTGATTGTTTCCACCTGCCTGAGTTCCGGTTTATTACGTTTGTTATTTAAACCCCTCTGTGCTGTGCACTCCATGCAGTATTGTATGAAGGTAGATGTATTTACGTTTAACGAAACTAGTCTACGGATATGTATGTGTTAGCTAACATGATGATAAGCAGTCGAGTTCTTGTGTCCGGTCCCTGTTTTATGCTTCATGCCTCGTTTCATGTTTAGACCTCTTTTCATGTTTAGACCACGTACCTTGTTGTTTGTTTATTGACCTTGTGTTAGAGAAATAAAGACTTTCATCTGCAATTGCTTCCGCTTCCAAGTCCCGATTCGTAACAGAATGTATGTAGATGTTCTAATATTAGTAGCTGGTGGGAGAGTTTAACGCTACTCTTTCATTATTTCATCCTTAAGGGATAATTGTTTTTTGTTTTCTTTACTGTCCTTTGATAGGAGATCCTTACTTATTGTGAAGTTTACTACTGTGAACTAAAGAAAAATGGTCCATTGGTGATACTCCCCTGGTCATGCATTTATTTTATATAATTTGGTAGGGGTGGATGTACAGTAATAGGGTTCAAAAAAATGAACATTTATTTAAAAAGTTTTGATGTGTGAATTCCATAAAATAAGGCATTTGTCCCTCCTCTCGCAGTTTCGAATGTCCCTGCTGTAGGTATGTACGGTTATTATCGCTCTAACTCCTTAACAAATTAATTGTGATAATGATATGTTTTAAGTGAATCTTTTCAACTCTGCTTGCATACATGTATTTGAACATATATATATAATGCATTTAACGCTTTAACACGGTTGTTCAGATTATTATAAATGTATTGAATTACCTCATGCGTCACACGATTGTGAACAAGTTTATCTCTTGTGGTCATCGTGTCAATGTCTTAACATTCTGACAATTATTGGTAATGTGAGTTGAGTGAATATGTCATTTAAATTTTTCTAGTCTTTTCTGAATGTCTGCTGTAATCTGTCTTCAGTCAACCTGATTTGTACTTCTTATTCCTGTCAAAAAGGTATGTTGCGTTTGTGTTCATTTTGTTATAAATATTAATTAATGGTATTTAGCAATTTATGTTGTTTTCCTGTTGTCACGTTTCGTGATGTAACGGAGATAAGGTAGGATGCAAGTGCAGTATGAACAGTTTTACTGAGAGACACGCAGGCAGGTAAATCCAGAACGTGATCCAAAAATGTAATCCAGTAACATGCAAAGTTCAGACGATCGGCAAACAGGCATAAACGAGGCAAGGCAGGAATCAAAGTCACGGTCACGGGATACAGGGTCGATATACCAAACATGAAACATAAACAACAGCGAGGGACTGGTAGCGGAGAAACCAGCGTGAACTTAACAAACGAACCTAAACATGAAACATGACATGAACTATGACTATGAATCGAAACATGAAACATGAAACTATGGACTGTGAATGTGGTTATCTATTGTAAGGACTCTAAACTAATCTACTATAACTCAATATTCCGCGCCGTGTGCTGGGAGGTGCGCGGTATATATACACAAACATAATCAGCGTTGTAATGGCTGACGGCTGAGGGCAATTCAGACACACATGAAACAACAATCAATGACAGAACGGGGAGGAGATATAACAGAAACATAAACAAATGCACGAGTCGAAATGTCACGATTGTCAACAAGGGAAAAGCAGGTGCTCGCGCACCTGCACGTGCACGTGTGCTCACATGCTCTACAGCGCGCTGCTTAAAGGGGAACTCGTGACACCTGTTATTTTCTACAGTTTATTGTCCTGTACTAGTACACTGCATTATTAATTACAGGTATACTGTTACGGTTTTCATGTTGTATACTGTTACTGTGTGTTTTATATGAGTAATATGAGCTCAGCTGTATGGCAGCACATTCGAGTGTCCCTGCTGTAGTCTTTTGTGAATGTCTGTAGTAATCTGTCTTCAGCCAACCTGATTTGTATTTCTTGTATATCAAAGTAGAAAGAACCCCACGTGTGAGTGTGTCTTTCCACATCCATTACACATAGTAAAGCCTTAACTTGCATCTGTGGATGCAGCTGTGAATGATGTTGTCTGACAAAGGTTTACCAAAGTATTCCCGAGCTCATGTCAGGATATCCATTACAGATTCATAACGATTTCTTAAGAGAGTGATGCCTGAGGGATCGGAGATTCAGAAGTGGTTTTGGACTTGGACACCCTGTGGAAATGCAAGGGTGTGTCTTGATTGTTTCCACCTGCCTGAGTTCCGGTTTATTACGTTTGTTATTTAAACCCCTCTGTGCTGTGCACTCCATGCAGTATTGTATGAAGGTAGATGTATTTACGTTTAACGAAACTAGTCTACGGATATGTATGTGTTAGCTAACATGATGATAAGCGGTCGAGTTCTTGTGTCCGGTCCCTGTTTTATGCTTCATGCCTCGTTTCATGTTTAGACCTCTTTTCATGTTTAGACCGCGTACCTTGTTGTTTGTTTATTGACCTTGTGTTCGAGAAATAAAGACTTTCATCTGCAATTGCTTCCGCTTCCAAGTCCCGATTCGTAACAGAATGTATGTAGATGTTCTAATATTAGTAGCTGGTGGGAGAGTTTAATGCTACTCTTTCATTATTTCATCCTTAAGGGATAATTGTTTTTTTTGTTTTTTTTTTTTACTGTCCTTTGATAGGAGATCCTTACTTATTGTGAAGTTTACTACTGTGAACTAAAGAAAAATGGTCCATTGGTGATACTCCCCTGGTCATGCATTTATTTTATATAATTTGGTAGTGGTGGATGTACAGTAATAGGGTTCAAAAAAATGAACATTTATTTAAGAAGTTTTGATGTGTGAATTCCATAAAATAAGGCATTTGTCCCTCCTCTCGCAGTTTTGAATGTCCCTGCTATAGGTATGTACGGTTATTATCGCTCTAACTCCTTAACAAATTAATTGTGATAATGATATGTTTTAAGTGAATCTTTTCGACTCAATTGCTTGCATACATGTATTTGAACATATATATAATGCATTTAACGCTTTAACACGGTTGTTCAGATTATTATAAATGTATTGAATTACCTCATGCGTCACACGATTGTGAACAAGTTTATCTCTTGTGGTCATCGTGTCAATGTCTTAACATTCTGACAATTATTGGTAATGTGAGTTGAGTGAATATGTCATTTAAATTTTCATCCATTACACATAGTAAAGCCTTAACTTGCATCTGTGGATGCAGCTGTGAATGGTGTTGACTGACAAAGGTTTACCAAAGTATTCCCGAGCTCATGTCAGGATATCCATTACAGATTCATAACGATTTCTTAAGAGAGTGATGCCTGAGGGATCGGAGATTCAGAAGTGGTTTTCGGACTTGCCCATTACACATCGAGATTTGACCGGGTTCCTTGAATCTTTTAATTATATTGTGCACTGTAGAAGGTGAACTGCCCAAAATCCTACCGATTTATCTTTGGGTAATGTTGTTCTCAAAGTGTTGGATTATTCGCTGATGCATCTGTTGGCAGATCAGCGAGCCTCGAGCCATCCTTGCTCTTGAAGGACTAGGCCGGATTAGACTATTGCCTCACCTGTTTCACATCACCTTCTTATTTCAACTTGTCACATCGCTATTAGTCCTAAATTACCCCTGCCCCAACTTTTTTGGAATGTGTTGCATGCATCAGTTTCAAAATAAACGTTTATCTTCAGAAACCTATGCAGTTGATCAGGTAAAACATCAAATACCTTGTCTTTATACGTTTTTTTGTTTAAATACAAGTCAAAGTACATTTACAAATCACTCTTCTTTGTTTTTAATAACATTTTCCATACTGTCCCAACTTTTTCAGAATATATTCTGATATTCTTTGTGCCTCACACTGTTTTACATTGTTGGACTTTAGACAAGGAGATGAACAACTTCCTGTAAGAAACATTAATGTGACCAGAAATTATTAGAGCTTTAATAACTACATAATAACCATTAATAGTAGTTGCTATTATCTGAGGAGGCTGAGATGTTCTGTAATAACTATATAATAACAGTGATTATACCACAGCTGTTTTAAGTTCTTGATTCTAATTGGTCAGTTGTTTTATTAGCATTTTCCATAGAGTCCAAACTTTTTTGGAATTTGGGTTGCATGTCTAAGAAACAATGTGCAAAATGTTTGTACAAGTACCTTGTAATGTGCTCTAGATATCAGTTTTTGTTCTAAGGAGCTAGGATGATCCTGAGCTGAGATATTGAGATCTCTGTAAACAAAATTATAATGAAAACAAAAACAGGTGGTTTTGCAATGCCAATACATAGAGATAATCACTCAAAAAAGATTAGGATAATTAAAAATGGTTGAGCAACCTGCATTGCACAACTTGAGATGGAATAACTCTATGTTGACTTAGTATCTCATTATTTTGAATTAAGTTGCTATTTTGACTTAGTATGTCATAATTCTGACTTAGCAAGTCAATGTTTTGACTTACCACATCATTATTCTGATTTTAACATTTAAGTTTTATATTTTGTAAATCGTTTTATTGACTTAGTATTTTCCATCCATCCATCAATTTTCTATACCGCTTATCCTTCAGGGTTACGGGGAACATGGAGCCTATCCCAGGAGGCCAATCCATAGCAGGGCACACTCACTTACACATTCACACACCCATTCACACACTACGGACACTTGGGACATGCCAATCAGCCTACCATGCATGACTTTGGACTGGAGGAGGAAACCGGAACACCTGGAGGAAACCCCCGCTGCATGGGGAGAACATGCAAACGCAGCACAAACATGGCAGCGGAGGGAATCAAACCCCCAACCCTTGGCGGTGGGAGGCATCCATCCATCCATCCATCCATCCATTTTTCATAAAGCCCAAGTATTTGGGGAAATGATTATTATATCTGCTTTCGTTTTCATTATCAGAAATGTTCTAAGAAAGAATGTTATTTTGCACATCAGTGCCAGTCACGCCACAACTCTGGCTCACAACTAAGTAACCTCAGACAATACAGTATTTTCTTTCTCCCTGGCTCAATAATCCTGGGTGGTTTGGATCTGGATCAAGTTCATAATCTAAAAAACTTGCTTGACAATAAAGGATCTTAGCTTTCATCTCTTTATCTTATACAAATCTCTAAAAAAAAAAAAAAAAAAACAGTCCGCTCACTTGCATGCTCCATTACAAAGCCATATTTATGGCAGTATCGGCAGTCTGTTTTTATATAAAAGCCCCTGCATCGAGACATTTGAGAAGGATTGTGAGGGTAAGGAAACATTGGCACTCTTGGATGTTGCCCATTGTGTCACAGCATTCTCATGTGTTGGAGTTACTTGATATGGTCCAGGTAGGTTGTCACAGCACATGTAACCTGAGAGCGAGGGCAGGCAATCAGGAAAGGAAATCAGGCCCAAACATAACTAATGGATAAACAAAGATGTCTTTTGTGAACTACAATTGTTCAGTGAAATATGACACTGAGCAAAAAAAAATAAATAAATAATAATTATGCAAAAACAAGCAAAAACAAAAAAGGGTAAAATAGGAGAAAAGTTTAAAATAAACTAATTGTTCATGAATTAAATGTTGCAGTATGTATGAAATACAGTTACGTGTAATATGTGCAGATTGGGGACTGTAGTGAGTATATGGAGACATGCAAAGTCTGAACGTAAAGACATGACAGTACAACACATAGGTTCTCAACTTTGGGGTCATGAAAGGGCCTAAGTTAAGGATGGGAACACAGGCGATTTTTACCAGCCATTATTTTTAGTGTATTTCTATGCATAAATGTATCCAAACCTGATATATGGATAAATCAATTAATACTATTTAATGTTAAATAATTACAGTTCCACTTTAGCCCACAGCACTGCTTCATTCAATATACAGTCCTGTTTATTAAAGTGGCCTTAATAATGAACACTGGCAACACACAGTGCAGCTATTTAAAATATAATTAAGAGTATTTTGGGGGGATATGGTTTGTGAAAAACACTACAAATTAAAATAAATAAATAAAAGAATACAATATTCATGCTATATACTACAGGGTATGCCCACAATCAAAATTAGCACATGGGCTATATTTTAGTGGGTAGCCTGCTGCAGCAGTGCTTTAACAGTCAAATGTGTGTATTTACAGTATATATACACTGTTCAGCCATAACATTAAAACCACTGACAGGTGAAATTAATAACATTGATTATCTTGTTACAATGGCATCTGTCAAGGGGTGGGATATACAGTAGTAGGCAAAAAAGTGAATGGTCAGTTCTTGAAGTTGATGTGTTGGAACTAGGAAAAATGGGGATCTGAGTGATTTTGACAAGGGCCAAATTGTCATTGCTAGATGGCTGGGTCAGAGCATCTCCAAAACAGCAGGTCTTGTGAGGTGTTCCTGGTATGCAGTGGTTAGTACATACCAAAAGTGGTCCAAGGAAGGACAACCGGTGAATCGGTGACAGGGTCATGGGCACCCACGCTCATTGATGCGCGTGGGGAGCGAAGACTAGCCGGTCTACTCCGATCCCACAGAAGAGCTATTGTAGCACAAACTGTTGGCTATGATAGAAAGGTTTCAGAACACACAGTGCATATGCAGCTTGCTGCGTATGGGGTTGCATAAATACAGCCTGGTCAGAATGCTCATGCTGATCCCTGTCCACCGCCAAAAGCGCCTACAATGGGCAGGTGAGCATCGGAACTGGACCGTGGAGCAATGGAAGAAGATGGCCTTGTCTGATGAATCACATTTGTAGACAGCCAGGTGCGATATGGGATGCACTATGGGAAGAAGGCAAGCCGACAGAGGCAGTGTGCTGCTCTGGGCAATGTTCTTCTGGGAGGTCTGGGTCCATTCATGTGGATGTTACTTTGGCACATACCAACTACCTAAACATTGTTGCAGACCGAGTACACTTTCAGCAGGATAATGCGCCCTGCCACACTGCAAAAATTGTTGAGGAATGGTTTGAGGAACATGCCAAATTTTTGGCCTCCAAATTCCCCAGATCGCAATCTGATCGAGCATCTTGGGATGTGCTGGACAAACAAATCTGATCAATCGAGGCCTCACCTCACAACTTACAGGACTTAAAGGATCTGCTGTTAAAGTCTTGATACCAGATACCACAGCACACCTTCTGAGGTCTTGTGGAGTCCATGCCTCGACAGGTCAGAGCTGTTTTGGCAGCACAAGGGGGGCCTACACAATAATGTTATGGCTGATCAGTGTAGCTATTGACTGGCATATATAGTATACTCTGATTGGAGACATTTTGAATTTTGAGATGAAAGCAGATCCACAAATTATAGTACTGGAGCTCAACTCACTTGCTGTTTACATAAACCAAAATTGGACCCTTGACTTTCATTCCCTGGTACTGTATATTCCCCTGAATATTCCAGCCATTAGCAGTGATTTGTATACTGTACAACTGGAGGAACTCCAAATATCCTATACACAGCAAAGGGTCCTGATATGTCACATGTTCACATACTATAATCTGTCCAGAAGAGATAATCTGTCTGTTAATCCCTGATACTCTTTATTCTTTAGAAGCCAAGCAAAATTATACCCAACATATTTCAACATCTATCTAGCGCATCAACTTGAAAGTTCAAATAAAGTAAACAAGTAATTAACCAAATATAAATAGATGAATATTTAGTTAATGACCGTATCCCATTTGTCATTACAGGTGCATATAAAAAAAATAGAATATTATGGAAAAGTTCATTTTTTCCCATAATTGAATTCAAAAAGTGGACCTTTCATATATTCTAGATTCATTAAACATAAAGTGAAATATTTCAAGCCTTCTTTTTTTTATCTTAATCTTGATGATTACGGCTTACAGCTCATGGAAATCAAAAATCCAGTATCTCAAAATATTAGAATACTTTCTTATCCTTAAGGGCATTGTATTAGAGTGGGGATTATTCGGGGAGCTATTTAGCTAAAAGATATTTGCATCTGATACAAATTCTACACCAAAGATAAATGAGATGATAACCATTCACCACCATCCAACTAAATTAATTAAATGCTTCTTCTTTCACAAGAAATAAAGCTAAACTTTCATAAATCCTGATTCCGTTTGGTCCGTATTAAATTATAGCAGATTCTTTTACTATATCACTCCTTGGTTAGTTGGACTTCTATTGTGCCCGAAGTTGTCATTTGACATATCTGACCTCTCATAAGACATTTGCATAAGATTTCCCACCAGTTCTGTCCTGACACCCAAGACACAGTGCTGACTGTGAATTACTATTATCGGATTGTCAAGGACGACTCAAGGCAGAAACGTATATTTATAAAGTCATTTTTCTTTCCTAACTCAGTAAACATGTTTTTCTTTCTATAACATAACATAGCAGTAATTTATATACTTTACAAGTTAAGGAAATCCAAATGTCCATAGGAAAGTGTCCTCAAATGTTACCAGGATTATTGTTAATCCCCAATACCCATTATTCTCCAGATCAGGAGCAAAGCAACATTAGATCTAGAGTATTACCATTACAGTTCCATTATCAAATAAAGTAAACAAGTAATTAAACAAATATACATTATACTTTGATAAACTCTGTTGTTATGCTCTAACTGGAATATTGTTGGATTTTTAAATACTGTACACTTCCTGGTCACTTTTCTGGTTCTCATTGTAGGTTTACAGTTACACTTAATGTCATCTTTTTCTCTAGCTTTGATCAGTTTCAGTTTTATAGTACCACTACATACAGTCATGTGAAAAAATAAGTACACCCCATGGCAACTCTTGGCTTTTTTTTGACATATTTGGACAAGCAAACATTTGATCCTCTTTGAAACAGTGCCTATTAATAAATCTGATACACTCTCTCAAATGACACATAAAATAGACATTTTGTAGTAATTTTCAGAATTTAAATGAGCAAAAAACAGATCGCTCACATGGAAAAAGTAAGTACACCCTTACATTTATCGCACCTTCAAATCCATAAAATTAGAATTAGGTGTTCACGATTAGGTGTCAGTGATCAGAACCTGCTTAGTGAGTGCAGGTGGAACCTGTTTTATTTATACCCCTCTCACATCTAGTGTCTGGTGTTCCCTTTTATTATTGAGGTGTGTGGTGTCATCATGCCGTCCCGGCAAATTCATCCCAAGAGCAGACCGTCTGATACAAAAAGAAGTCTCGAAGAACTCTGGAGGGGACGGTGTGGTGGGTCAGTTCTACTGATTTGGACAACAGGATATTGACAGCACCGACTCCTTAGTGGGCTGGCTCCCCCCGCGGGGTTTGGAGAGGGTTTTTTTCTAAAGAGATTGTCCAGTTGGTTGGCCCTCCCCGGTGGAGTTGGAGGGTGACATGTAGGCCACATGCATGCTGGTCTCAGTCATGAAGATGCATCAGAATGCTGGGTCCTGGCTGCAGTGCCCTACTGTCCTGCACTAATGTCCTACTCCGATTCCCCCCGAATGGTGGCCCGTCCCCGTATCTCCCCGGTATGCCTCCTCCCTCTGTTTATTTATTTATTCATTCTTTTACTTTTTCTTTTTTTTATTTTATCTTATTTTTTTCCCCCCGTAGTTTATTATATTATATATACATTTTTTATGTATATAAAAAATATATATATATATATTTTTTTTTCTTTTTTCTCCCCTCCCTTTATTCTACAGCTGGCCTTACATATATATTTACATACATACTGAATAGAGATGTACACACACAACACAACCTCACACCTACATGTCACATAATCACATGCAATACCGTTTTTTTTTTGTTTTTGGATTATTATTTTGTTTGTCCTGTATTTATGTTGTTGTACACACAAACTTTATTCTAATAATAAAAATACATTGTAAAAAAAAGATACAGAAAAAAAAGAAGTCTCCAAGAACCCTAAAATTTCATCACAGGATCTGTTAGTAGGTCTTGCAATTGTTAGTGTCATAGTGCGTGCTTCTACAATCAGAAAGAGATTTCACAAATTTGACCTGTGTGGGAGGCGTGCCAAGAAAAAGCCTTTGCAAGACTACAGTTTACCAATGAGCACATAGGCAAAGACAAGGCCTTTTGGAATAATGTGCTCTGGACAGATGAATCAAAGATAGAGTTGTTTGACCACAGTAACAGCAGACATGTTTGGCGCAGACCAAAGACAGCTTTTCAGGAGAAGCACCAACCAACTGTGAAGCACGGTGGTGGAAATGTTATGGTTTGGGGTTGCATTACTGCCTCAGGGACTGGACAGCTTGCATTCATTGATTTAATGTGGTGGACTTAATTTTTCATGTGAATGTAATTTAAAGGGAGAAAAAAAGGTTGTTAGAAGATATTGCTTTTGTCGCTTGGGTCCCATTAGAAGGAATTAAATACAAAGTTCTTCTGATTTGTAGCCTTCACCCTATGAGGAAACATTTCTATCTTGGTTTGTGTGGTTTTGATGGTTGCATGAGAGCTCAGTGGATGGTTGGATGAGCATGAAAATTATGAAAATAATATGCTATGACCTTTCGGTCACCAGATCTTAACGCTGTGAACACCTATATGAGAGATTATAAAGAATAGCATTCATTGCTCCAGTAGCAATCTATAGACATGTAGAATCCCTACCAAGGTAAACTGAAGCTTTTCTAGTGGCTTGTAGTTACTCCCAATCTATGTTGGGTTTGCATTTACTTTATCACTATGCATAGAGTATACAGTATACTATACACACACACGCACACTATATATATATATATATATATATATATATATATATATATATATATATATATATATATATATATATATATATATATATAGTGTGTGTGTGTGTGTGTGTGTGTGTGTGTGTGTAGGCCTATAATATAAGATATAATATCAAACAAAGTATATCGTTTTAATAAAAAAAAAAATTGTAAAACAATACAATTAGGAAACAAAATATTAAGTTGCCTCATTGAAAACTGATTTTAAGCACTTTTAAAACATTTTATCACACAAAGACATTTGAGCACACACACACACACGCGCGCGCAGGACTGATAAAACACATCATCGGTCTTATTCCGTGGCTTGAAGAGAGTGTGTGTATATATATATATATATATATATATATATATATATATATATATATATATATATATATATATATATATATTTTATCATTATTTTTTTTTTCTCCCCGGGTTTACCAAGGCCTTCCTGCTGATGTTGATGGGATTGGCGGATTACTTCTTGCATCGTGAACAGAAACACCAGGAGTCAGCACGCGCTGTGGCGCATGAACACACCGGCGTTTAACTGCAGCAGCTCGGAGATGCTGCACAGCAGCGCGCGCGGCTCCACTTATTAACGCGTTTGACGGGACAGGAACTGTGTCTCCAGCCAGCCAAGAGAGTATTTATAACAAGAATGTGAACTGTTATGAGTGATGGAAGTCTAAAATCTCTTCTTCGTTATTCGATGTTGGAAGTGAGTGATGGTGCGCTCGTGCTGAGGAGTGACGTTTTTTGGGAGGAAAGCGCACCATATAAGTACATCAGGTAAGTGCCAAAGAGAGCGGTTGTATTTAGAGGGGTTTTGGAGAGAGGTGGGAGGTTGGACGGGCTGTGTGGTGGTGGAGATATTTGAATAAACAAATTTGGGGGAAAGAAACAAATATGAGATTAAACTGATTAATTTTTTTCCATATATAGCTTCCAGTTGTGTAAACAGTTCCGCCTGTTTTGCTGTGGTGATGGAAAAAACTATCCCCAAAGATTACTCCTGGTAGTTACTGAACACTCTCTCTCTCTCTCTCTCTCTCTCTCTCTCTCTCTCTCTCTCTGGTGCCTTGCCAACAGTTTTATGGATCCGTTTGGGAATGGTTTCATATCAAAAAGTTTTTTTGTCCACACTAAAAAAGCAGAGACAATAACACTTGCCCAACCCAATAGATGGGGCTGTAATAGAATATTGCTCTTAGTCCCAAAGACCCTTCAGTTTCATATTGTGTTTTGCATACATTAAATACACTGTTTATTAGGAACAGATGTACACCTGCTCATTCACGCAGTTATCCAATCAGCCAGTTATCCAATCATTTGGGAACAGCACGATGCATTAAATCATGCATATACAGTACAGGTTAAGCACTTCAGTTGATGTGCACATCTGATATTAGAATGGGGATACAATGTGATCTTAGAGACTTTGACAGTAGCATGGTTTTTGGTGCCAGATGGACTGGTTTAAGAATGTTTCTAAAACTGCTGATCTCCTGGGATTTTCATGCACAACAGTTTCTAGAGTTTACACAGCATGGTGCGGAAGGATGTTTTAAAAAATATATATATAATTGATTGGCTGGTGGATGATTGCATGAATGAGGTGTACAGGTTTTCCTAATAAAGAGTGTATTTAATGCATGCAAAAATGCAATATGAAGAATATTGCTTAATATATAATATATATTAATATATAATATATAAATATTATATATTATTGCACTGTGACTATGCGTTTATTGTTCTCTGCTCTCTATTTCTCTTAATTATGTTTCTTTTCATTACAGATTCCCTCTTTATCAACTTTATTCACCATAAACACAGCTTCCACTGCAGCCCCTGCACTCGTATGGCCTGATGCCATCATGCCTATCCTCAGCAATACGAATGACTTTAGCAATTTCTCCATCAGCACAGATGACAGCAGCCTTGACCGTTTTTTTACCGAGATCCCTGAGACTGAGACCGTTAAAGGAGTGTACTTTCAGCGAGCCCAGCTACTACGTGACCCCTCTGCAATCGCAAATGTCGACCACAGCAAACTGGCCCTCGTGAATGTTGGCGGGGATCGTTACACTTTTGCCTGGAGCACGCTGGATGACTTCCCACTCTCCCGTTTGGGCCAGCTACGTCACTGCAGCAGTCCCGAAGACATCTCCCGGCTGTGTGACGACTACGACGAGGTGAGCCATGAGTTCTTCTTCGATCGCAGTGCCACTGCCTTCCGCGTCATCCTCAACTTCCTGGCGGCGGGCAAGCTGAGACTGCTAAGGCAGGCGTGTGCGGTTTTTCTCTCAGACGAGCTTGCTTACTGGGGTATTGAGTCCACTGGGATGGAGCGCTGCTGCAGACGTGCTATGATCACCGCCGTGGAGGAGGTGGCTGAGAAGAAGCGGAAAGAGGAGGCTAGGAGGCAGAAGAGGCTGATGAAACAACCAACACAAGAGAAGGAGGAAGGGTGCCGTGGCGTCTTCAGCCGCCTCAGGGACATGGTGGATAACCCGCACTCTGGCTGGCTGGGAAAGAGCTTTGCCTGTGTCTCGGTGGCTATGATTGCTGTGACCGTGGTCAGCTTGTGCATCAGCACCATGCCTGATCTCAGAGAGGAAGAGAGCCGAGTAGGTGTATCAATAGGTCACAAGTTTAGTAGTAACAAGTACAATTGTATTGCCATTACAATAGTAAATAGCAGCAAGGGTGGAAAAAGTGCAGAGAAACATATCTACATTTAAACATACTCAAGTGTTCAAGAGTAAAAAGTAAGTGTTTTTAACCAATCAAAAGTTCGCTAAGAAGTCAGTCATAAGGAAAATATTCTGTTAACTCAGACAAATCTAGAATTTGGCTTGCTGTTAAGCTAACGTCTAATAACTCTTTTGAAATGAATGTTAAGGCATATAAGCAACAAAAACAAAACCTCTCTAGGTAGCAAATTTAACAAGCTAATTTACAAAACCTAACTACCTAGCTAATTTCACAAGCTAAATTACAAAAACTAACTAGCCAGGGGTGTAGGAGCGATTTTGATTGGGGGGGCTGAAATTCTGTCGGGGTTGAAGGGCCATGCAGTGACAGAAGGTTGAGAATACTCACTCTGGGGAGGGGAGATTATAAAGACTCGGGTGCACAGTCAGAAAGACGGAGTGTAATATAACTAGAACAAAAACTACTACATACCATAATGTAGCTAGCCACAGTACACAGTACAGTGCAGACATGGGTGCCATCCTGTGAGGATTGCTGTTTCTGTTGGTAGGTTGAAGCTATGAGTATGAGTTGGAGGCTATTTTGCTATAGAAAAAACATTCTATTGTCCAGTTTTCTTGCTGAATGACAGTGTGACCTACTATGGCAGTTCTTGATGCAGCAGCACTGCCCTACCATGGCAATGTTTTCCAGAATAATGACAGAAAATTAAAACATGAGTCTCCAACTCACCAACAGTGGGAGCGATCCTCACATGATGGCGCCCCATCCAAAACATCCAACACGGTGTGGCGTGAACTAGCTGACTAAGTGGTAGCTATCCACACAACTTACAAGCTCGTCCTCCTCAGTCGTTTCTACTCCTGTGACCTGCTGTTCATCCTCCTCTGTCCTCTTCCTCTTAAAATATTGTAGTATGCTCAACTCTGTGTAAACATTTTGACTAGCATTACCATTAAATCGTTTACGGTCACGTAGAAATGGCGCATACACACAATTTTGGTGTGCGCGCTAGCTTGCAAACTTGAGCATATTTGACAGTTTTATAGGTTACATAATTATTTCGATAGCAAAATTGTCATCGAAACCAGCAAACAATCAGCAATTTCATGGGCTGAAATAGCTACGATATCCTACCTCAAATACACAGTGGTAAATCTTCTGTCTATACGGTAGTGTGCTCCAGAGCATCTGAATGCTGTGTCATAACCACAGGACGCGAGTTTTTTTCCCCACGGATGGTCACGGAATATTTGAATCATCTCCAAATCATTGTGTAAGAGTAGCCACCCACCTCTCTGAAAATATATACCAGGTTTTGCTTGTTACCTTGCAGTAACAGACACTTTGCTCTCGTCAAGCTTGGCAACAGGTAAAGGGTTCAGCAAGCCCTAGCTACTCAAGTCTGACCCCCACGCTTATTATAGCGGAAGTTAGCTTTTTAAAAAAATGTATTATGTTTCTAAAAGTTGCAGAATGGATTAATTTGCAGACTGTCCGATTCGGAAATCCTCGGAGACAGGCAGGCAATACAAAATAAAATTTGAGATTAGGAAAAAATGGGATGGGGGGTGTTGTTGGACAGGACATGTAACCATCTAGCTAATTTAACAAGCTAATTTACAAAATGTATCTAGCTAGCTAATTTAATTAACAAGCTAATTTAACTAGCTAAGTTACAAACCTATTAGCTGACCTACCAAACATAAAGTTAACTTAACATACCTCTTTAGATTTGATGGTGAATTTTAAAGGCTGTTTTTTTTTTTAAATTTATTTTTAATTTTTATTTTTTAACATGGGAGGCAAATGAGACACGGATTGGTAACTTTGGAGTACTGTAAGCAGGGACGTGCAGAAGAGGGTGTTCTGGGGTTTATTAAAAGTGCCCCTCTCAACATTAATTAATAAACAATTATATTATGTAAAAGGCATTTGAATTCAAATTAACACGAGAGCGTGCACAAAACAGGAACAAAATAATCACAAGAAAGTCTGAGAATTTTCCTATTTATTTGTCCGACTCGAGTCTGCAGTCTGATAGTCTCGTTGCATGCTGAAATCACTAGCTCGTCTGCTAACTTTTTCATAATATTAGCAGCGTTTTATATGCTTGTCGCCGGTAGTTTTCAAATTGATTGAGAGGGAATGTATTGGTAAGTACTAGCTACTCAAGTTCGTTATATTTCCAGACATGCAAGTAACCTTGTTAGATTATATGTAAGTTATATAGTCAGTAAAGGCACGATGCCAAAGAGACAGAGACAGCAGAAAATTAAAGAACAACTGAAGAAGGAGGCAGCAAAAGGGACAGCTTCCTTATCAACATGGGTGAAAAAAGGTGAGCTGATATGAGACACATAGTTGCAAAGATAGTTGTAAAAAAGGCATCATATGTTTACAGCGAGTGATAGTCGGTGTTACACGGTGTTCTGTTCGGCTATACACAGATTACCCTTGCCCCTCCCCCTGCGGCACCGCCTCACTGGCATCTTCAGTTTTTCTGCTGTCTCTGTCTGTTTGGCATCGTGCCTTTACTGACTATATAACATACATATAATCTAACAAGGTTACTTGCATGTCTGGAAATATAAGAAACTTGAGTAGCTAGTACTTACCAATACATTAAATTCAATTCAATTTTATTTGTATAGCACTTTTAACAATGGACATTGTCTTAAAGCAGCTTTACAATCCACTCTCAATCAGTTTGAAAACTACCGGCGATAAGCATATAAAATGCTGCTAATATTACGAAAAGGTTAGCAGACGAGCAAGTTGGTGCATGGAAGTATAATACTGCCAAATGTCCTCAAGGCAAAATGGCATGTTGAATTGCATAAATTGAATAAAGATATATTGCAATAACAATACTTGAATTTTTCTGCCCAGCAATTTGACACAAATTGGATAGAGAAAAAAAAAAAAACCACAGTAATAACAGTACTTGAATTAGTTTCCTCTGCAGTTCATTGGGTTTGTATATTTTGATTGAAAACAAAATTCCAGCATTCAAAATTCAAAGCACACATATTCACCTTCCTAAAATACAGTTCCAAAATATTCAGTTGTTAAAATACCACCTTCATTATTCGTCAGGTAATATTTTAACACATTATTTTTCAACCTCATGAATTCGGACTGCAAAAATTCAGGTCTTAAAATCCGGGTCTCACAGGAAGTACAATGGGTTGCAGATACATTTGTAACGTTACTCTGGGCCGGCCACAAACTCTGGTGGTTGTGTGAGTAGTGGTGGGATTGTGCAGACAAACCTCAAGAGAAGATGAGCGGACTGAACCTTGCGGACTGGCATAAAGTTGGCTGACGTTGGACGTTCGATATTCACAGATATGCGCAAATTAAGGGACCGTCTCTAAAGTTACATATGACATTGTTAAACACGTTTCTAACTTCAATAGCATTTGAAGGGAATGACTTGGTCATAAAACCAACTGGAAAGTGTTCATCTAGGTGTCAGCTATAACGCACACCTATCAAAAACTTTAAAAGGTGTGCATCATACCTGACACATACAGGAACACTTTCCAGTGTGACGGTTTTGTGACTGTAAGTCATTCTCTTCAAATGCTATTGAGCTTTAAACTATATATATATATATATATATATATATATATATATATATATATATATATATATATATATATATATATATATATATATATTGTGTATATGTCCATACGGTATAAAAACAATGCAATATTTAGATATGATTTGACAGTTTATTTAATTAAATATCAAAAATCTAAAAGGTGAGCGTTATAGCTGACACCTAGATGAACACTTTACAGTTGGTTTTATGACCAAGTCATTCCCTTCAAATGCTATTGAAGTTAGAAACGTGTATACCAATGTCGTATGTAACTTTAGAGACGGTCCCTTAAGCCAACTTCATGCCAGTCCGCTAGGTTCATAAATTTCAACACATAAATAACGTGTTGAAATATTACCTGACGAAGAATGAAGATGGTATTTGAACAATTGAATATTTTGGAACTGTATTTTAGGAAGGTGAATACGTGTGCATTGAATTTTGAATGCTGGAATTTTATTTTCAGTCAAAATATACAAACCCAGTGAATTGCAGAGGAAACTAATTCAAGCACTGTTATTGCTGTGTTTTGTTTTGTTTTTCAATTTGTGTCAAATTGCTGGGCAGAAAAATGCAGGTATTGTTATTGCGATATGTTTTCATTCGATTTATGTAATTCAACATACCATTTTGCCTTGGAGACATTTGGCACTATTATACTTCCATATGTAGTGGTCTCAGCATACCTGTCTGCCTGTTGAAGCAAGACGCATCGCGATTACATCATGACAACGAGACTATCTGACTGCAGACTGGAGTCGGATAAAATAAATAAGAACATTCTCAGACTTTCTTGCGATTAATTTGCTCCTGTTTTGTGCATGCTCTCGAGTTAATTTGAATTCACCAAATACATAATATAATTGTTTATTAATTAATGTTGAGAGGGGCACTTTTAAATAACGTAGAAAAAGAGCAGGGGCTCGAGCCCCCAGAGCCCCCCGTACAGCCCTGCTTGTAAGGAGTAAAAAGCAAGGGTTGTTTTTTTTCACTACGCAAGGTAGCATTTGGTTTCTTGCCAAATGTAATGACATGAACCTACATTTACTTGTAGACAATTGTAGGTTTAATCTTTTTCTACTGCATCTGTTGTGTGCGTGTGTGTGCATGTGCATGTGCATGTGTGTGCGTGCATGTGTGTGTGTGTGTGTGATTTCCCCAGACGAGAACTGACATGTTTCCTTGTACAAAGAATGCAACAAAAAATCCTGCTGACAGTAACCTCAGCGATGTAAGATGTCTAAGAGCAGGAGTTCCAACAATAAGCATTTAAAATATGTGAATACATAACATGTATTTAAAACTATTACATTTCAACTTAAATAATAAAAAATGTCGGACTGACAGAGAGATGAGAGAAAGGCTGATCAAAACTGCTCTAACCAAAGCACGAATGTAAAAGTTATTCTAGTTGTTGAATGCTTTTAGGAAACGTTTTGCAGTATCTGTGAGTGATACAGGTGTGCTAAATGAAGGCTTAACCTTCTTCACAAACAGGGTGAATGTTCGCAGAGTTGTCAAGAGATATTCATCGTGGAGACCGTGTGCGTGGTCTGGTTTACCCTCGAGCTCGCGCTACGCTTCCTGCAGGCCCGTAACAAGCTAGAATTTGCACGTGGGCCACTCAACATCATTGATGCCATGGCCATTCTGCCGTACTACATTTCCCTGCTGGTGGATGAGAGAGATCTGAGGCTGAGAGATCATACAAATGTTGGTGGAGGGTATTTGGATAAGCTGGGTCTGATTCTGAGGCTCATGCGTGCCCTGCGCATCCTGTACGTCATGCGGCTGGCGAGGCACTCGCTGGGTTTGCAGACTCTCGGTCTGACGGTGCAGAGGAGCATGCATGATTTCGGTCTTCTTCTACTTTTTGTGTGCGTGGCTGTCACATTGTTCTCGCCTATCATACACTTGGCTGAGAGCGAGCGCCACGGCTTCAGCAGCGTCCCTGCCTGCTATTGGTGGGCCATCATCTCTATGACCACGGTGGGTTACGGTGACATGGTCCCACGTACCATCCCTGGCCAGGTGGTGGCCTTCAGCGGCATCCTGAGCGGCATCCTCATCATGGCCTTCCCAGCTACATCGATTTTCCACGTGTTCTCACGCTCCTACCGTGAGCTGAGACAGGAAAATGAAATGATACGCAAAGATGAAAGAGTGGCCTTATTGGCCACGGAGGACGTCTGGATAGAATCAGAGAGGAACTCGTACTGTTGGATGCGTGAATATCCCAACAAACTCCATGAGGGTGAGAATGTGGATAGGTCTAAAAAACCTGTTTTATTACCCACAGCGTGCTCGGACTTGCTCGGACCATAAATGCTGAAACTAGTGAGAATGGGGTTAGCACTAGCACTTGTTATGGTGTTCCTGGTGAGTGAATATTTGCGCACCAAAAACAGGAGCCTCAGGGGAGGAGTTTTGGCTTTAAACATGTCTGTTTTTTGTTTGTTCTTGGCCTCATTTGCATATCATGACTTCTTAATGTTATGTAATGTAATGCTTATCTCCTTATATGTCTAAAATATTCTGACTGCACGTTTCAGAAAGAACTACTGCAACAATGTCATTGAATATTGGTAGACTGGTAAGAGTAACACAACAACTGCGATTTAGGATTAGACCATGCATTCTGCTTTTGGTTTATCACAGACATAATCTTCTTGAACTGAATTAACCTGAATTGTACCTTGGGCATGTATAGGTTTAATTTTCTACAACATCTGTCACAAAGCATCATTGCTGTCTGGCTTTCAGGGAGGATAAAAAAAAAAAATCACATATTTTGCAAATGATTCCCATTCATTTCTAAATATACCCTGCCTTTTAATTTAAATCTACTACGATTCATCTACAGATGTCTTCTAGATAAGATTATTGTCACAAATTATTATCGTAACTGTTATGATTATATGATCCCTTGATGTTATTCTTCCACTGGGCATTGTATAGCTATCTAATTACGTAAGTAATGCTTTTGCACAATACTCTCTTGAGGAGTTGCCTTAATGCGTAAGTTAATTCCTGCGCTTGATAAGTACTGGCAAATAAAAGGGACTCTTATTCTGCTTATGTTTTACTTTAATGCTCATCCACCACATTCCAGTTTTATTTAATGAACAGTGAGTTCCAGGTTTGATGCATTGATTTAACAGCAGAAATAAAAGGAAAACAAAAAATCAATAAAAGACAAAAGAAGAGAGATTTCAGTTTCATGCGGTTTTTGTCATACTACACTATCAGATATTATTTCAAAATGAAGTAATCTGAGATGAAGCCTCAATGAAGTATATTTAAAAACAATAAACTGTGACATCGGTTTCATGGAAGAACATAGATCCTTTGTGCTATCTGCTTGTATGTTTTGTACTTTGTACTGTCATAAACTACACACACACACACACAGTTTTGTTCTTGGAATTATTAAAGTACTTCCATTACACCTTTACATTTGGAGTAAAAAAATGTTGGAGTATTTTTTTATATTCTCCCAGGCTCATCATTTATAACTCTCATTCTAATCTGTTAATACAGCACCGTTAGCAACCTTAGCAAATAAAATTTCCTTGTTCAGCCGCAGGGTGGGCAAGTCAAAACCATGTATTTCCAGTGTTTCAGGTAAGTGGGCTGCCACATGTCACACCTCTCAGATATTCCATCCTTTGTTTACCTTTTTCAGTTAGCGGTTTCAAGTTTCATGAAGACTCAGAGATTATGAAGACTCCTTCTCTGCTAAGCCATGGCTATGCCCTTTGGAAACTACTTGAGATATCACTATAATTACAGAGTACAAATTACACCTTGGAAACAGCACCTCCCACATCTGACACCTGAGCGCTTTAGACGAACTGCCTTTTGCGAGGCATGAGAAGTTTTCTTTGGAAGTTCTTTGCTTTGGAATTAAGGGATTTCATTATAATCCTCCCTACCACCTATGCCTGAGCTGTGAAACTAGGAACACATGGACCGGGGGTGTGGCCAAATGAGGGACGCAGGTAACTTTTCAGTGTTTTACGGCCGTTTCTTTCTGTGGTAGCGCAAAAGCTTTCACTTGCATGAGGGCGCAAAACGGGCCAGATGACAGGAAATAAACCGGCACTGTAGCAACGAGGGAAAAATGGAGAATGGCACCAGTAAAAGTGGAGAAAAAAGGTACAGAATTTATCCTTACTCTATCCTTACTCTGTTAGGCTTGAATTATGATGGATGTGATCATTTGTATGCACACCTGTGTATGCACAGTTGAAAAGAACAGCATGCAGTGTTTGATATATAGCTAATAGTACTGCTAATGAAATGGAGTGAAACACTGATTAAGAAATCTCTTTAATTGTTTAATTGATTAACAAAGTCACCAACTAATAAACATGAAGTGTAATAAAACCATCATTGTAAACTATTTCAATTTTCAGCCCAGATCTCCTGGAAGTAACATCCGAATGTCGGTGTTCTCGTCTCCGAGCTGGCTTCCTTATACTTGTTGTCTCAGCTGTATTACTCTTCTACAACATGAACATACCTAAAGTGTCTAAAGTTTGGTCTGAGACAGTTCAGAAGATATACAACAGTAAATACAACACTGCAAAAGCAGTTTCAAATGTTACCACCAATACATCTGCTCAACAATGGACAACAATGGTCTCGCCTTCTGCATTACCAGGTGAACAGTGTACACCTGAAACTTCATACCTCGTGGCATATCCCTGTAAATATCATTACATTCTAAATGAATCAGAGAGGTGTCAGAATGTCAAGCCCTTCTTGGTCTTGATGGTACCTGTGGCACCGAACAACCGGGCAGCTCGGGATGCCATCCGCACCACCTGGGGGTCTGAGAAGATGGTTATGGATAAAAATGTGAGCCTTTTCTTTCTGCTTGGTCAGCCTGGACATGAAGGTAGAGAGGAGCTCCAGCAGAAGATCTTGCAGGAGAGCGAGGAACACCATGACATCATTCAGAGTGATTTCCTGGACAGCTATAAAAATCTCACCATCAAAACTATCGTGCTTATGGAATGGCTGACAGCCTACTGCCAAAATGCTGCCTATGCCATGAAGATCGACGCCGATATGTTCCTAAATGTGAACGCTTTAGTGAATATGCTTCTCCAGGCGCCCAGGGAGAACTATATGACGGGACTTGTGGCCAGTGGAGCTATCGTTCTCAGAGACCCTAGATCCAAATGGTATCTGCCAAAAGATGTGTTTCCTGAAGACTTTTATCCACCTTACGCTCTGGGCTTGGGTTACGTGTTCTCCTTGGACCTTCCGGACAAGCTCATTGAAGGGTCGAAACATGTCAAAGCCGTCTACATTGAAGACGTATTTTTAGGAATGTGCATGCGGTATGTGGGAATACCTTACACCGTTCAAGCTGACCAGAGCCTCTTCAATGTCTTCCCTGTTCCTTACAACCGCTGTCGCTACTCAAAACTCATTGCTACAACAACACATAGCCTACAGGATCAAGTTAACGCTTGGAAAGACCTTAAGAGACCAGAACCTCCTTGTTAACCTTGGATGAGTATATAAAATGTTTTAGAAAGTCTGTATGGACAAATTGAGATGTGCTATATGAAGATGAAAGTGTGAGGAATAGTGACCTTATGAAAGTATATAGAAGCAACATATTTTTAGGGTTTGTGTAAGAAAGGAAATACGTGAAGGTGTAAAATTGGAATACAGCCATTATTTGAGTATACTTCAGGACACTTGAGAAGGTGTATTAATATTTTTTTATATGTGAACCTTTGATCTAATATACAGAATGCATTCTTTATTTTGACTGGTGCCGCTCCGAGAGATGTCTGATCAGTTGGTGTTTCGATGGTGGTCGTAGAGAGCGCCGTCTAATACGTTGCTCCAAAATCTCCCATAGTGTACAATTAAGTTCGATTAGGTGAGTGTGAAGGCCACGGCATATCGTAGTATAGCATGTGAGTTATCCTGGGAGAGACCATCAGGATATAAATGTTTCATCATAGGATAAAGGTGAAATGTCAGAAGAACTTTGTATCGACCTGCAGTGAGAATAAGTGGATGAATGGACTCAAATGAACTCACACCTGGGAAATAAATAAATGCCCCTCACACCACAACAGAGCTGCTGTTTTGTCCTTTAACTTAATTTGCCACGTGTCATGGTAGTTTTTGATTTTTGATTTTTTTTTTATTAAAGACTTTGTGAGTACTGTTAAAGATTACCATGAAGCAATAAAAAAGCTCAGGATTTTACATATGCAAATTGTCCAGTATAAATTTATATTTTGTATAAAAATTTACTTGCTACATTGAACATTTTATTTCATTCCAAAGACATCAAATCAGCACCAGAAGAAATGTTGGCTCTCTTGACAGGTTAATGTTGGGAACCCTGGCGGAATTTTGTGACTGTGTGAAATAAGAAATAAGCTGCTTTATTTCATTGTATTTATTTATTAACCAACTACATTACTGAGAAATATAAACATTTTTGAAATGTTTTTACCGGGCGTGCACCTAAATGAAAATCTTTAACCAGCTTCGGCAAATATTTTATTGAGGTGTGACAGCAGGAATGATGACGGTCTCTGTGGTGACATCATCACAGCCGCGCTACTCTGAACGCACTATGTGGACTGTTTATGTTCATGCTTTTTTATTTTAGATTTTAGTTCCTGTTTATGTATTTCCTCAAACCCCTTTGCACACCTAGGTTCATGTTTCCTTCGAAACGGTAGTTATGCTAAATTCAGCACAGGACCACAGATTTAGCTGTGTTTGGGTATATTCATGGATAGGTGCACATATCCACAGATATCAAAACTGGCTACTTCACACTCGGTCAGATATTAGCATTCAATCCTGTGTTAATCACTCAGAGACATGTTTGTTATCAGAAGGTATATATTTATCCAAGTCAATTACCGTTTAAATCTCTGTATAATTATTTTGTTTGAAGAAGATACTTTAAGGCCTTGGTTGATTCGGGTTCTAATCAGACGCTTGTAAGGAGTCAATGTCTAGGGGAACATGTGGTTGTCAGCCAGAACAAGTTAAGGGTACGCTGTATTCACGGGGATGAGAAAGAGTATCCTTCTGCAGACTACTGCTTTGCTGTGTTTAAATGTGCGATATAAATAAAATTTACTTGCTTATTTACTTACTAAAGAAAAAAAGACTAGGCAAATAGTCAACGCTCTTGTCCATCTCTTCTCAAGGGTAAGCATACCTAAGGAGATACTCACTGATCAGAGTACAAATTTTACATCCAAACAGATCAGACAGGTGCATACACTCTTAGGCATATGGGACATTAAGACCACTCTGTACCACCCTCAGTCCGATGGTATGGTTGAAAGATGATGCTTTGCAAATTTGTGGCAGAGACCGGTTCGGACTGAGAACAGTGGCTGCCGTACCTTACGTTTGCTTAACGTGAGGTACCACAGGCCTCAACTAGCTACTCTTCTACGACCGGTCGTCAAGGAAAAGGGTAGTTGAGCCAGAATTAAGATCGTGTTGAATTAAGATCGTGTTGACTTTGCTAAGCTTAATGCCATTTCTGCCTTTGATCCTGACCCAATGCCAAGGGTAGATTAACTTATTGAGCGTTTAGAGAAAGCCAAATATTTAAGCACGTTGGATCTGTGTAAGGGTTATTGGCAGATCCCCATGACGGAGAGTGCTAAGGAGCTAAACGCTTTCAGAGTGCCCAGTGGATTATATCATTTCATGGTTATGCCCTTTGGCCTACATGGAGCAGCGGTAACGTTTCAAAGAAAGTTGTTCAACGTTAATGTTTGTTATCAGAAGATAAATATTTAATTAATTTATTCACCATTTAAATTAATTCACCATTTAAATCTCTGTATAATCAGTTAAATCTCTCATGTTGATCTTACTTCTTCCTGCTCTTGATGGTGCCTAGATAGTGATGTGGTTAAACACATATACTTTAATAGTCTCAATTTAAGCCAGTCTGCTTTGAGGAGGCGGGGTGCTGGTGTTGGGGGGCGGGGTTGAGATGAAATAGTAGACTATGCTGCTGGAGTTTACTTTGTTATGGTTAGAGTGACACTTAGCACTAGTTTATGTGTTCATAAATATTTTTTTTTGTATTTCTCAAGACTTTTTTTTTATATATATTTTTCTTGTTGCTAAGCTTCTTACCTCATTATGCGGAATAAATAGCCATTTTATAGTACTAAGAGAAGAGGAAGTAAGGAAATGGGACAACACCCAGAGCAGACTTTTAAAGCTGACTGGATGTGTTTGCAGCCAGACTTTTGTTGTGTTTTTGTACTTTGTGTTTGTAACATCTACAAACAAAATGTGCTATTTTTTTTTTTTTTTACCTCATACTTATGATATTAAGTGTGTGTGAGCAAACTGATGCTTGGACATAGACATGTAAATTTTATCTTGTGTTTAGTTTGCATGAGCACCTGCATGTGCAAAAAAAAAAAAAAAAAAAAAAAAAAAAAAAACCTTCATGGTGGAGAAACCAAATAAATGCAAACCAGAGGTTTTGGCAAAAGGTTCCTTGGCCAGAGCTTATTGTAGACTTGAGTGCTGACATACAGTACTGAATGTAATGTGTTTTGTGATGCAATTTCTGAATATCTGATGAGAATTTATCTACATTAGATAAATCATATATGAATCACAGAAAAGGGAAATAATGAATAAATAAATATAACAAAAATATGGAATAATTAGTCTGGAAGTGTTCCTCAAAACGACACCTGTACTCCAAATCATTCAAGTTTCTGCCTTGAAAAGCTGTTTCTGTGGTAATCCGTGTATCATTCGTTCTTTCATATTCAATTAAGAACCAAATATCAGATTATAGCTGCAGGCAGCGTTTAAAGGGGCCAAGCACCAAAGGCACAGCAAGCGCAATGCAATACATAGCCTGAAGAACACGAAGAGGAGAAATAGAATGTACATTAATGAATAAAAGATAGGTTCAGAAGCACAGCTGAGAATAACATTGAACAGCAAATGAACAGAACAGCGACGTTTATTTGCATGCCAAGAGGTGGAAATGTTGAGTGCAATACTGAGCCAAAAAGAAAGGAACTGACTCTTAACACAACATTACAGACACTTTGAAGAGCTTGGGAATCAAACCCAGGCCCTTTAGGATTGAAGTTGCTTGTTTATCACAGTGTGCCACACAGAGAACGCATATTTGTGTTGCTGCTGAAGAGAATTTCCAAGATGAGAATGAGCACACAAACGCATTAGTTAGAATGATAATAGATACTGGATCATAACTTTTGACCAAATATGAATATCAAAATTCGGTTCACTTTTGTGCGGCTCGGTCCACCGATCTTCTGAGAAAATTTTGGTAAGAATTGGACAAAATTTGAACGAGTAGTGAACAAACTGAATACTGTACATTTCAAAATGGTGACTACTGTAATGATTGGAGTCTTAATGTAAGATATGGATTGTGATCACCATGAGGAGAGTAATCTGATGAACTAAATTTCTTTTCTCTAGGACAAAGTGTTCAACAATTCTAAGCATTTGAAATATTTTACTGGATCATAACTTTTAAACAAATATGAATATCAAAATTCTGTTAAGTCAGTTTCCCCCGTGACCCTGAAGAGAATAAGCGATATAGAAGATGTATGGATGGATGGATGTTAAGTCAGTTGTGTCAGGCTCTGTCCACTAGTCATCTGAACCAATTTTATTAAGAATTGGACAAAATTTGAATGAGGAGTAATGAAAAAAATGAATGCTGTACACTTTTTTGCTGAAGAGCATCTGGAGTTTCGTGCTATTTAAGGGAGCCAAACATGTAACCCTCAGAGGTGACTGCAGAAATATTAACTGCGGTTAAACCAGTCACTCTTCCTGAAACCTGTTTATTACCTGCACATAATTTATAGGGGCGTGCCATTTAGATACTGTTAGACACTTTTCAGAACGCAGAAAACGTGCGTCCTCGAGCTCTTACACCAAACACACACACACACACACACACACACACACACACACATATATATATATATATATATATATATATATATATATATATATATATATATATATATATATATATATATATATATATATATATATATATGTGTGTGAGTGTGTGTGTGTGTGTGTGTGTGTGTGTGCGTGTGTGTGTGTGTGTGTATATAACAATTGGTAATTCTTGAGATATGGTGCAAATCAGTCTCAGGACTTTCGCATGCCATTATAGAGAGGAAATGTTGCTATTTTCAGAAGTAATCAATTATAAATACTGTATTGAGGTTAGTGATTTCCCGTAGTGTTTACTTGGGGATTACTAGCAGTGTGTACTCACTACATGCTTTGTTGCTCTTCGCAACCTCTGTTTAATGAGCACAGAGAAATTGTTTAAATGTCATTGTTTAAATAATCAAACCTAAAACTTTACTTGATCCAACACTGATGGAATCTCAGTTTCAGAGATCAGATAAAGGAGCTTTTGCATATGTACACAGTATTTCAACACAAGATGAGTCAAAAACCCCTTTATTAACATGCATGAGGAGAGAAATCTAGTTTTCATAGTACACGTTGCCACAATTAACATTTAACAATTAACATGAAACGCAGTAGACAACTGTACAAACAGTCAGACAATAAACTATATACAATAGACTATACAGAACCCTATACCATAGCCTATACAACCAGTAAGCACAGCACAGTAGAATCTAGATCAGGGGTGGGCAGTCTTATCCCGAAAGTGTCGGTGTGGGTGCAGATTTTCATTCCAACCAAGCAGAAGCCACACCTGAATCTATTGAAAGCCAGGATCAACTGATTAAACAGGTGGAATCAGGTGTGCCTCCTGCTTGGTTGGAATGAAAACCTGCACCCACACCAGCCTTTTCCGGATAAGATTGCCCACTCCTGGTCTAGATAGTAGATAGTGAATAACTGTGTGTTTATGTTGTGTTTCCATGACATTTTAGGGCCATATAACATCAGGTCCAACGGCTTAATGCCTACTGATCTGCCAAAACCGGCCAGTCAGCCTACTTGTCAGTCTCTCTCAGTCATGCAGAATACGAATTCTTGGAGACAGGGGCAGGGGTCAAGACATTGGACTACTGATCGGAAGGTTGTGAGTTCAGATCCCAGCACTACCCACCTGCTTCTGCTGGGCCCTTGAGAAAGGCCCTTAACCCTCATGAAGGTATAAATGAGATAAGTGCATGTCACTCTGTATAAAGGCCTCTGCCAAATGTTTTAAATTTAAACATCCTGTGCTGCAGACAGTAGCTGTGTGTATGTTGGTCATTCTATTTCCGTGTCAGTAACAGAAATTAAAATAAAAAATAAAACATAAATGGTTGTTTAATAGTGGTTTCGATGTCCAGGCAGGACAAATGAAAACAAGCCATGTCTTGTCTTGTTTTTTCATTTGTTTGTTTTTTTTTTCTCCAGAAATTGTAGATACAAAATTGAAAAGCAACTTGTGTTTCTTTTCCTTCTTTTCTTCTTTTCAGATATTTTACCATAGACCATATTTGGCATAGATATTTACCATTGATATTTTACCAAGGAAAAACAGGCCTAGCATATTGACAATAATAACAATCTAACTGTAAACATTTTGTGACTACTGGAATACCAGTATACTTACTCATTTATACTTACTAATCAGCCAGTCGCTGATCGAAAGCTGAGGCTGCATTGGGCACAGGCTCACCAAAACTGGACAGCTGAAGATTGAAAAAATGTAGCCTGGTCTGATGAATCTGATGAATTTCTGCGGAGGCACGCAGAGGGTAGGGCCAGAATTTGGCACTAACAGCATGAATCTATGAACCCAGCCGACCTTGTGTTAACAGTCCAGGCTGGTGGAGGTGGTGTAATGGTGTGGGGAATGTTTTCATGGCACACTTTGGGCCTGGTAATAACAATCAATCATTGCTTGAATGCCACAGTCTATTTGAGTATTGTTGCTGACCATGTGCATCCCTTCGTGGCCATAATTTAATTTAATCTTCTAATGGCTAGTTCCAGCATGATAATGCACCATTTCACAAAGCAAAAGTCGTCTCAAACTAGTTTCATGAATATAATAATCAGTTCAGTGTTCTTCAATGGCCTTCCAAGTCACTGGACCTTAATCCAATAGAACACCTTTGGGATGTGGTAGAATGGGAGATTCGCAACTGAAGAACTGAGGCTGTTTTGAGAGCAAAGGGAGGTCCCACCCAGTATTAATATTACACAGTCTACAGCAATGTTGCTATTTTTACAGAAGAAGGCAGGTATTTTATCACTCAGTATTTCCACCAGAGACTATTATGAAGTAGATAGTGTTAGTAGAGCAGAGCCAGGTCCAGGTCGCAGTGTGGTCAGCCACTGTAGCCCTTACCTTTCAGTGATCACCTGATACTTGTGCATCTGTGCGTCCACCTAAAGACACCTTCGTCAATCTTATCCGGACAGGGCTGGTGTGAATGCAGGTTTTCATTCCAACCACAAACAAGCCACATATTGATGGTCTATTGAAGGCCAAGATCAACTCATTGAACATTTGTGGACTCCTGCTTGACTGGAATGAAAACCTGCACCCATACCGGTCCTTTCTGCATAAGATTGGACACCTCTGACCTAGAATGAGTGTATCCTTCAGAATGCATTCCTTTCAAAGGTACACTGACTATTTTTTATGCAGCTATGTATTAGAACATAAAATAATTCATACATAGATGCTAGGGGTTATGTTTTGCTTAATAGTTAGCTAGTTATTGATCTATTATTTCACTACCCATTGCAGGTCTGTACATATTACAGGTGTGTTATATGGGAAGTTGATACCGTCACAGGTGGTCATTTGATCGTTCTTATTTACATATATCACACTGAAGATCACTGGGTCAAGCTCTTAATTGAGAATGCCATTAAAAAGGTCATTGAGTATTAGAGCATTGAGGAGTATGGAGGGCGGGACCAAATAATAGGAATGTCTGACAGTTGTGACCTTGTGGGATAATTTGGCTTTTAACTTTTAATTGCTTTTAAACAAAACCTAATAGAGCCCAAATTCCTCGTGTTTCCTCATACTGATATAAGAGTAGTAAGTCGTCATTGGAAAGTGTGTTTTCATATTCTTTTGTTGTTGCTTTTTTTAGCGGATCATAAATCTGTGTATGGAGCCAACAGTGTCACCAAACCAGTATTACAGTTATGGGAACATTAACTGTACCGTAGAAAATTTTAAACATGCGGATAGATCGTCTCACATTACACTCCCATTGCGGAGAGTACTTCGAGCCTAATACTGAACATTCATTCAAGAAACAACAACATGCTATGCTTTGCTCAGGACATTTTTTCTGTGCTGCGATTTGCATTCGAACATTTGGCACGAACGTTCGATATGATCGACTTCTGATGCTATCAAGCACAGTTCTCACGCTCACACATCCAATGCTGGAGTTTATAGGCGGTAAAAGTCGGTAGATCATGCGTTATAGAATGCACTATATATTGTATATTGGACAAGAGGCATGTTGAAATTCTGAAGCTGTTTCTCAAAAAACACAAACAAATCCCCATGAGCTAGCTGTCATGTCTAATGGGTGTGATTTCAGACTGCAGATGGGAATAAAGAGTGAGTATGCAAGGTTCCCCAACATGTGCTTGATCTAGACATATTATCTGACCTTTTTTCTTTTTTTTTTAAAGCTACTGTAAACTCAGCTAAATGTGCCACTGGCTATGTTTCCATCCACGCATTTTTATACGAATTTTGGGATATTGCATTTTTTTAAAAAACGCTGGATAGAAACACCATATGTGAATAAAATCTTGAAAAAAAAAAAAAAAAGCACATAAAAAACTTATGCACTCAACTGAGGCGGATCATTTTTTGCTAATGTGTAGCTTGTCTACTAAACTGATTGTTTTTTTTTGTTTGTTTGTTTGGGTTTTTTTCATGCAACTGACACACAGTTAAGGAAGGAATCATTTGAAGAATTTTGAAAACTCTAGAATTCAGGGGTTTTTTTTGTATGGTGTATGTTTAGGAAGAGTTCAGGTATTGTTAAGAGTTTCTGCGTTAGGTTTGTGGTTGCCGCTTATTTAACACATACAAGGCTTGGGGGTCACAGATATCGTCCATTTATATGGTCAAAAAATTTTCAGAACCCCTGATCTAGCTATTAATAAATGGCTATTAACAAATGTGTTACTAGTCAATATGACCACTAAATTTTCTGTCTTTAAAAAAAGTCAATATACATATACTATATACACAGGACAGGTTGTGTAGTATATTGCACTCGTGTGTGTGTGTGTGTGTGTGTGTGTGTTTGTGTGTGTGTGTGTGACTGCTCTAACTTCTAACTTCAGCATTAGATGCTTGTCTCTCTGAGCCACACAACAGTAAGTGCAGCAACTTCTACTGAACACACACACACACACACACACACACACAAACATACAGTGATAGAAGCTTCAGGATTGAAAAGAGAAAATAAATTAGAAATGAGGCATATTTTATTGCAGAGAAACACAAACTGTTTGTTGCTATGAGTTAATTACGTAGTACGCTTACTAGTATTTGCTTTTCATGGTGCATGCCAGCTGTGTATTGGTCTATCTTTGTTCAAAGTCTTATGAGATTATGATATGTATACACACCTTTAACACTGTCTTCCTTTCAGAGTGTTTTCAGGGTGTATTCCAACTGGTCAATTCAGTGACCGCATATTTCATGCTGTGTCAACATAGCAAATGCACTCGGAATACAGTTACGGATATTTGGAGCATTAAACAGATACACTATATGGCCAAAATTTATTTAGATTTAGTCCCTTTGGTGTTATAATAACCGGAGACTCTTCTTAAAAGGCTTTCCACTAGATTTTTGCACATAGCTGTAGGGATTTATCCATTCAGCCCTATGAGCACTAGCGAGGTCAGACAGCGATGTTGGACGAGAAGGTCTGGCTAGCAGTCAGCATTCCACTTCATCCCAAAGGTGTTCAGTGGGGTTGAGGCCAGGGCTCTGTTCTTGAGGCCAATCCAGTTCTTCCAACTTTGTGGCAACAGTTTGTGGAAGACCCACATATGGGTGTGTTGGTCAGGTGTCCATATACTTTTGGCCATATAGTTTAGAGTCATTGCATTGCACCTTCATAGACTATTCGGTCTTTGACAGCCACTTACATGAGTCACAAGTAGGCATATCCCTGCTGGAAAAAAAAAAAAAAAACGCAATAGAAACTCATATACTTTGTACTGGTTTTAATGGGAATTGGATTGGTTTGAATGAAAACTGAAATGGTCCCTGTGGATCTCTAGTAATTTGTTGCCCTCTGTTGGTGGCATGTTGTGTCTAATGGATACCATTAAGGACCAATAATGGTTTTAATATTTAACAACTGATGGTTTGTAATAGTATTTATAGTGGAAACCATTAGAATTTCTGTGATGGTTTCTTGTGTGTGTGTGTCCCCCAGCAAGAATGCTATAAAACATGAATTGGATTTGATATCTCTGCACAAAATTCCCTCTCGTCTTTGCGTTCTTCTTCTTGTTTTTCCAGCCACATCTCATCTTTTCCAGCTGTTGCTCTCTTGATAGTATTTTCCATCTCCAGAGAGCTTGACAGCATGCAAAAATAAACCATTTTGAACGACATTGTTTATGTCAGCTGAGTTTTGAGTTGTACACTAGTGTGTACAACAGGTGGGTTCATGAACTTTCCAGAGAGAAAGCTGAGACCTGAGCTCCATTTTGAGTGCACTCTTAACACCAAAAGCAGTGAGTCCATTTGCAGAAAGTTTACTTTAACACACAAGCAGGATGATCTGATATCACATGGTCATCATCTGACTAATCACGGTCCAATCACATTTTGCCTTCAGGACTCTAGAGAGTCACTGCTTAAAAGAAGGCTTCGTAGAAGGTTTTTTTTTTTTTTTTTTTTATCTTTAAATTATATTATATTATGTTATATCCACGTAGTTGCTTGGTGACATTAACTGCGCAATTACGCGTGACCACTTCCGCAGTTGTTGATGTGACTACGACGCACAGGGGTATAATAGTGCTGTGCGTGGTTCCGCCGCACTTCGTGTGAAGTGATCCAGCTGTGAACTATTCACACGTTTTAATACCCTATTAACACGTGACGTCTAGTAACACGTGATGTCCTACAAAGCAAGGGATCCGCCTCTCCATTGTTTTTGTACGTCATATCTCAGCAGCACTTCTCACGCGAGTCCTGCTCAAGATCAAGCTCCCAGATAATCCTCCCATATCAGTGCAGTTCTCCAACCTCACAGGACTACTTACCTCTCAACCAGGAACAGCAACAATGGGTGAGATATGTTACCAACTACTTTACATTGCAGTGATTTAAAAAAAAAATTGGTTTGGTTTGATTTGGTTTTCTCATTCAGAATGTGTTCTGCATTGTGGTGTCTATGGACATTTAACTTTGCTAGTATGCAAAGCCTTTAAAAAAGTATTTTGGATATTGTTAATCGCAATCAAACTTTGCATGTAGTGTGTGTGTGTGTGTGTGTGTGAGAGAGAGAGAGAGAGAGAGAGAGAAATGCACCAGGGTAACCCCACACCCCAGGTGTATTCCTGTACACCTAAATAGTTTTCCAGTTGCATCCAAGGAGGTTGCCTTGGACGACTCCAAAAACAACATTAATGATGGTTGATATATGATGTTATTTAACCCAGGATAAATTACACACTGTCTAAAACATGCATATTATAAGCACTTGGTAATAAATAGCTGTCTTGAATAGATGTTTCTGTAAATGTTGATTTAAATCCATCACGAAACTCAGGGGGTTTTTTTTTGTTGTTGTTTTTGTTTTGTTTTTAAATGTGGCAGTGCTTTTTTTTTGCCATTGTATTAGAAAACATTCATGCTCATTCATTTATTCAAAATAATTTAGATTGTTTGTCATGTACATATTTTTGTGTATCATCTAGGCCTTCACATTTGACTGAGGCCCACCTTTTGCAAGATGTCTTTAAAACGCATTAAAAATACAGACTTGAGAATATTTATATTTTTTAAATTAATAATTACATCTTACATCTTTACATTACATTAGGGATTGATTGATTGAGTGTGTGTGTGTGTGTGTGTGTGTGTGTGTGTGTGTGTGTGTATGGTTGTCTGAGAATGAGAAAAAGAAAATCATGTATATATTTATTTTTCACATCAAATTGTTGAGGCCCCCCTGGCGGCCCCCTCTTTGGAAACCACTGATCTAGGCCAGTGGTTTTCAAAGTGGGGGCCGCCAGGGGGCGCCCGGGGGCCTCAACAATTTGATGTGAAAAATAAATACATGATTTTTTTATATATATATATATATATATATATAATATACATACATATATACACACACTTTATATAATTCCTAATGTAATGTAAAGTTGTAAGATGTAATTATTAATAATAAAAAAAAAAGGGGGGATATATTCAGAAGTCTGTATTTCTAATGTGTTTTAAAGACATCTTGCAAAAGGACGGCCTCGGTCAAATGTTAATGCCATTTGGGGGGCCTTGCCCTGGAAAAGTTTGGGAACCCCTGATCTAGGCTACACTTTGCAGTTGTAGGAATTGTATGTAGAGGATATGCAAACAAATACGAACTTGTAAATTTCTTTCTACTGTTTTTCTTTAATGTAACTTTTTTTTTTTATGAGGACACTTTATACGTCACCTACACACTACCAGGTCATTCAGTTTGTAAGGAATAAAATACTCCATAGGCATGTTATTATAGGAGACTAATCATGGGGATGGTGTCAAGTGGCCCGATGCAAAGCAGAGCTACTCTTCCCACTGTTACTGAAGTTGTATACAGTATAGTTTTAGTGATAGTTAGTAATAGTTTTCCTATTACAGCATGCATAGAAGTGTTTTATTCCTCTTAAACCACAGCAATTTACCAACACTTAATTTTTTTTATTATTATTAAAGAACGAAATGTTGTACATTTTGCTCATTTATATTTGTTTAATGTTGTGGAACATCCACAAAATAGTTAGTTCTTGTTATTACTCACTTTAAAGCAGTGACAAACAGTCATTTCTTCAGCAGACTTGCCATGATTCTGAGAAACTGAAAAGTGCAGTTTCCCTGTGATGAAATCTTCATGTTACAGCTGACTGTTACTGACGTCTGAAGTGCTGACGCCGGAGACTCCTTCTATAACGGCTACTTAATGGTCTCCTTACAGAAAACTTCACCTTATCACCAATTACACGATTAATCAGTTACGTATATGTATCATCCACCATACAAGTCTCTGTGTAGGTTGTTGTTATAGAAACGATAACGTATAAGATAAAGTGCATTAACATAAACCTGTGATTTACCTTGGAACTGGAGCTTTTATTTAATTGGGTTGAACCCTGAAATTGGGTTCAGTGTCTTGCCCAAGGACACTTCGGCATGTGGAGTCACGTGGGCCGGGAATCGAACCACCATCCCTACGATTAGTGGACAACCCGCTCTACCACCTGAACCACAGACGCCCAAAACGGTGCCACAATTTCTGCTCGGATGTGTTTGCTAGTTAAAAGGTCCGAAAACGCATGATTTGGAGGATCATGCTACACAAATCAGCTGTCCAGGAGGCTCATGAGCGGGCTCACGAGTTGAAGTAATGCTCATGATTCAACTGAATGAGTGTCTTCATCATTCCCAGCCTTTGTAGGTGACGTTTGTTAACTATAATGCCTATAGCATTGATAAACACATAAGATCTAATCTTATTTCAAAGCACACTTGCATGCAGATGTTGGCCAGTGCAGTGCAGATTTGATTAAATGTAAACCAGGTTGTGGTCAGTGTCTAAGAAACTCATTCAGACTCCATTAGATTTTCCTCTGCAAATGAGGGCCGGTCCTTTGCTCGGTTTATCGTGGAAAAGTCTGTCCTTTTAATACGGCATTGTACTTGGAAAGCCTCCAGCCTGAGACCCATGGTGATGCACTGTTTTTGTACATTTAAATTACAACGAATAGGTGGGTTCCTGATGTGTAAGCTACTTCATATATTCAATAATTCAATAAATAATGCAGATACCTTTTGGATGAGTTTGAAGACAACTGGCTTAACACAGATTTTACCCAGTGTGCCAAAACCCTTGATTAAAACAACTTAAGGAACTAACACTAATTCCTTCATGAGCTTTGTAGAGTCCTTTTCAACATGCTTTTTTCCCCCCTTTAAAACCTAATAAAACCGTATCGGATGAGCACAAATATATAATTCCATATTAAAACAGGCACAGAATAGTGACATGACCAGTGTGTGGTTAAAGGAAAATAATGAATGACTGAGTGGTGTGATGTGGCCTGATGTGAAGCGGAGTTACTATACATGTCCCGATGTGTTTCGTTGTTCTTCTACCACAGCAAATTACGAGCAATTATTATTATTTATTAATTAAATAATGACATTTGTATGTTTTCACTGTTGCATTTAATGTTGTGTTTAGCTATGGAGTTATAGAAAATAGATCACCACATTCTGACCAATCAAATTTGAGAATTGAGTACAGTGCTGTGGTATGAAAAATAGATAACTACACAGGATACACTATTTAGAAGAACAGGGGCAGCATTAATTGAATAAACATTAATTGAATTTTATTGTTTCTCGAAAAAAAAAATACAAATCTTCCAACGCATCTTTCTGCCTACTTCTGTATTTTTCAGTAAATCTAAAAGACAAGTATTTCAGTCAAATGCAAGGAGACAATTAAAGTGAGGCCTGTGATGTATAGCCAAAGGGTCCACAATTTTATTATTATATTAGAGGTAATGTTAAGTATGGTATTGTTCAATATGCGGTGGTCAATTTGATACGTCTGCATATCAAACTATACAGTATAGAGATTCACAAAAATCCACACCAACCGGTTACTGTCATTATACAGTATGAGAGCAGCCTCTAAAGGCAAAATAAAAACTATCACTGACAAATTTGTTGTGCTATTTGAAGTGTTTTTTATTTTTATTTTTTTAAATTCATTTAAGATGTCTGTATTTTTATTTGTTATTTTGAGTCTTATTTTTTGGTTCAGTTTGGACATGTATAATTTATTTACTTTAATATTTATTAATAGTTAATATATATTAATATTTATATATTTATTTCGTTTAAAAAAAAAAGTACAATACATTTTCATGGTACAGTACTGTTTATTTTTATAGTAAAGTTCAGCGTTATATTTTCATTCACTATCAATTTTAAAAAAAACTATTTAAATCGTTTATTGGCAGGTACCGCCCGACTTAGTTATTAGTATCAAATCCAATATCGGTCGACCTCTAAGACGTTAAACAGGCTGTATGGTAAAATAGCACTTATATTGTGTGTGTGGTGTAATAAAGTTACAAAATACAACTTAATCAAGCCCACACTCCCTCTTCTGAAGAAGTAGAATCAGAAGAAGAGGCTACAGGGATTTTTAAAAAATCACTAATAAGCATGCGTTTTCTTTTTTTCTCTCGAGCTAGCATATTAACGTATCCGCAGCAAGCCAGAACTGATAGATTCCCCCAGATCGTTAAGCCCTGGTATATGGGAGCTCTTTGGCTTCCAGGTGAGTTCCAACGTTTATCACAGACACGTCCACACATTTGCACTGAATGACGCAGACGAGTGACACCCAATGGTGGAGAAAGCTGGATTCAAAAACATCCACAGAGAACAACAGCTTGCTAAGAGCAGAATGCAAAATGAAAAGCCCCGTGCTTCAGACACGCTCCCTTGAGTCACACCAGTGGAGGCTTGGCCTGAGAGTTAATGTTTACTTAGTCAAATGCACAGATTACATTCCATGGAACACTTCCTCATTATTACGTTATAGTTGTTGTACTTTTATGATGTTGAATGTTTTAATCAGTTAAAAATACAAACCTATGGCTCGTTCCAGCAATGCTTATTTTTACTGTATCATATCGAGACACCACCGTATCATGTCGAATTTGAATTTTGTGTATCGTTACACCACTAACTTTCAACTAACCTCAGGGTTATAATTATTGTTTAACTAATTCATTAATTAGAACTAATTGACTGTAAATCCCTTGAATCAAAATGATTTAATCCAATAACTAAATATGATGGTAGACATTCTGTAGTTCCCTAATGTGCCTATTATTTAAGAGTTAGAAGTTGTTCAGGTGAATCTACATTGAGATCATGGGGGTACAAAAAGTTTAAAAACCTTTGTCCTTGGGAACTTGGAAAAGTAACGAATTTACATAGATTCTTTTAAGCAGAATTAATGTGCTGGCTTTTTTTTTCTCTTTCATGTAAAGATCCAAACACGCAGAGCCTCTGAAAACCTGATTCGTGTGTTTTTTTGTTTTTTTTTTAAATGTCTCTCTCTGTGTTCTTTGTGTTTCAGCAGACAAGACGGTGCTGATTGTTTATGCACATCAGAGTCCGAAGTCTTTTAACTGTGCGGCGAAGGATGCGGCCGTGAAGACTCTCACCGATCAGGGCTGTAAGGTCCTCGTGTCGGATCTCTATGCCATGAAATTCCGAGCTGTAGCAACAGCGGATGATGTCAAAGGTCAGCAAACAATCCACTTTAATAAAGGTTCCGTAGTGTTTGTAAAATCAGGGGCTGATGCTGTTCTTAACTGTGTAATACTGTAGAAATGACTAAACTCTCTTGTGCTTAAATAAATAATATGGTAATTACATTTCACCAATGATATAGTTTAGATATTATGATAACATCATGAGGTCTGGTCATGTAAAAAAGCTATAGGAATATACTCGGCCTTCCTGTAAGGGAACATAGTGAGCATGGATGCTCCCTGGTTTTTGTGGGTTTTGTGAGCGAACGTTCCAGTGCACTGAAAGGATTTTGCAATTGCCCTTAAAATGGCCGACTCCCTGATCAGTGCCCTGACTACTGAACCAGGGAGCGGATGGAGACATACCCTCAGTATTATTAGCAATGGAAACGAAGTCCGAAAAATAGGCAAGTTGTTATTTTTCAGTTAGAATTCAACATTGGAATATTGGCAATTAAATATTTTGGATTCAACATGTCATAAATCTCTTTATATTCACCCGCTAACGAGATCCAATTTACATCGGCACTCCCCTCCATGTTTACGTTTTACTGTTTTAATAATGACCTTAATGAATTCAATTTTATTAGTTAAAGAATGAAACATACTTTTTGTGTGCTTATTGTTACATTTAATGTTGTGTAGAGCGGCTGCTGTTAAAAATTCAACGCCTTCACTTTGCCCTCCGTGTTTTGTTTTTTTTCTCACTTAGTTCTCAACGTGTAACCTGATTGGTCAAGAGATAAAAAGCGGCTGAGGTTTACATTTATACGTTTTGTAAATTTACATTTACCTCATTTGTTTGATGCTTTGGTTGAAACTTACAATTGAGACAGGATGCAACACCACTTACATAGCTGTTTGTTTTCCTGGAAAAAACCAAAACAACGTTTTTCACCTTTGGAAGCAGCCATTTTGTGATCACTTCCCTGAAGTTTGAGAAATACCACGTGAATGCAGCCTAACACAGAACTTGTTTAATGTTATTTATAATTGATTGAAAAATTGAGGTCATTTATGTCCTAGACAGATATACATCAGAGATGAGGTACTGCAGGTGGCATCAATCTACATCTACATTTAAGTGCTCTTAGAGGAGAACTTCCACAGTTCCACAGCCTGCTTTGTATCCACTTGGTTTGTCCTGGTTGCAGGTAAACTGAAGAACCCTGAACACTTCCTGTACAACGAGGAGACCGGGCTCGCTTGTAAGGAGGGCAGACTGAGTGACGACATTAAAGAAGAGCACCGTAAAGTGGAGCAGGCTGACCTCATCATCTTCCAGGTCTCTTCATACGTCTCATCTTTTTAAATTTTTTTTTTTACCTCTCCCAGTTTTGTCCTCTTCTCTGCATTCTCACATTACTTATATTTCTAGTGTGAGAGAAACAAATGAAGCATTGTTTTTGAATTGTTCTTGCAGTTTCCACTTTACTGGTTCAGCGTCCCTGCTATAATGAAAGGCTGGATAGACCGAGTGATGACTCAGGGATTCGCCTACTCTCTACAGAACCTTTACGACAACGGCATGTTCAAGGTCTGAAACGCACACACTCAAACATCAGTTCCGATGGTTTTTATTGTCCTTTTTTTTTTTTTTTTTTGAAAAGTTTGACTTTTACAAACTAAAAATAACAGTTTTTTAGTTTTAGGGACAGACTGTCCTAAATCTTGTGTCTGATCCTTTAAGAGAAATTAATAAACACAGTATAACATCTTTGGACTGAGAAAAACATGTTTCAAACATTTTTTTTAAATATCACTAATGATTATAAGTATGTGCTTTATTTTAAAACTCAATCAATTTCCACCAGTTTTCTCATTTTTATTTAGTTGAGATTTCTTTGATTTTTTTTTTGTTTGTTTTTATCTATATTTTTTATTTTAAATTAGTTAGCATTTTTTGTTTCTATTTTTGTATTTGTTACTTTTTTTTTTATATACAATTAGTTTTGTTCTATATACTTGTACTTTTATATATACTTGTACTTTTTTGTTCTTTTTATTTTTCATTTTGGTTTTTCTTTTTTTACCTTTTTGTTTTAGTTTTTGCTCATAATTATTATATAATTTATATATATATATATATATATATAATATAATATATAAAAATATGATATCTCAAACCTACAGATAAATAACTAGCATGGAGGGTAATTATTTGGAGCATATTCAGCTCAAAATCACATTTAATCATGTTTATTTTATATTATAGAATAAAAAGGCCATGTTGTCATTCACTACTGGAGGAATGGAGTCCATGTACCTGCCAGACGGCCTCAATGGAGACATAAATGTTGCACTGTGGCCTTTACAGGTGAAATGTTTTGGTGTTGATATTAGACTAGACATAAATTCAGACTTTCTTGTAACAGAACTAAATAACGATATTTGTTTTGTGCAGAATGGAGTTCTGCGCTTCTGTGGTTTTCAGGTTCTGGCCCCGCAGATCTTCTGGAGTCCTGCACACACTCCTGCCGATGCGAGAGTGGCTTTGTTGGAGGCGTGGAAGACCAGGCTGCAAGGACTGCTGAATGAAAAACCGCTGTCCTTCGCCCCCACTGAGCTCTTTGAGCTCAACTTCCAGGCAGGGTTCAGACTCCGGGCAGATGTAAAGGAGGAGTTTGCTTCTAAACCATATGGGCTGACCACAGCACATCACCTGGGAAAACCTCTTCCTCCAAACAACCAGACCAAGGCTGAATAAGGAGCCATCCGAGCCGTCTGATTTAAACAAACCCCTGAAGATACAAGTTTCTACTTGAATCGTAAATCATAAAGGATGCACACAGTTAACCTGAAATGTGAAGATTTCATTTGGAAACTTATTTGATTCTGATTTAAGTTTAACCTTATTTGTCTAAAGCAAATATATGGACACAGATTTCTAAAAATAATATAAAAAAAATCCTACTGTAACATTGAACTATGTACTGTATGTTTTACATTGGGTTAACCTGTATACATGTTCTTGTATGCATGTTCCCGTGTGACTTCTCTACACCATTAATCAGTTAGGCAGTAAACTTTTGACCAAACTGAATGTTTAATTGTAGCTTACTTTAAAAAGTAAATAAATAACTTCAAAAATACACTGTAGTCATTTTTTTATTATTATTATTTCAGTCATTAAAGTTTGTAAAGCTTCTTCATAACACCACCTGCTTAATATATAAATAGATATAAATAAACTGATTTTATATATTTATCAAATGTATTCATTTTACTGAATTAATGTATTGTGTATTTATCAAATGCTGAAATTCATACCAGTTTAGTGAATTCATTCCACATCTAAAGTTCTGAATTAAAAAAAAAGACCTTTTATTTTTCAGAAATATTTTATTAAGTCTAATTGTACATTGGCTTCATTTAGTCCTATTCATATATTTTTATGGCTCTCGCGCGCCCCCTAGCGGCAAGGCTTTAGTCTTTTAGCTCTGTTTTTATATTCCCCTCCTTAAGTAGTTAGTTAAAGTGCACCTATTATGGTTTTTCAGATATTATCTTTCATGTAGTGTGTTAGGGCTGTTTGTGAATGTAAAAACGTCTGCAAAGTTTCAAAAATCAAAGCGCACGACAAACGGAGTTATTGACTCCCAAAAGAAGGAACCGATTCTGAACAGCTGAAACGAGTCGTTAGTGATTCTAGACTTTACTTCCTGTACTAACCTATAGACCAATCACAACAGCCTGGGACATCTGACCAATCAGAGCAGAGTATGCTCTCTGAAAGGAGGAGTTTATAGTGAATCATTTAGAACGAATCATTTAACAAGTCGCTTGTGACACTTGGGGGGGAAAGGTAATGCTGCAGTTTAAATTATGAGCACATTAAAGCGTTTCTGACCTTGGATGCATATAAATCTATTGTATGAGATCTTTAAAACAAAATTAGGCACATTTCAAAACCATAATAGGTGCGCTTTACTTAATTCATACGTTTAAAAATGCATTTATTTTATTGAATACTTTTTTAAGTATTGCATAAACGGCATCATGAACAGCATAATACAATGGCATACTGTACCTGAAAAACAAGGAAAATTAACCAGTAATAAATTAATAATAGCCTACAATAATATGAAACTGTCCTATTTTTTTTCTCCACAAAATATAATTTATAAATATATTAAATAGCTACAAAGCTTTATTACTTTGCAATTTTAGCAGTTTGTCTAAAAATCTTTTGTTTTTACAGTATGAATAATGGAGGATCTTTTAAAATATCCAAATTTGTGTATATACTATATTAAGTCGTTAATTAAAAAAAAATAAAATCATTTTTAGGCACAAAATACTCTATCATCAAATAAAAATATACCAATAAACACGTTTTCTATTAGCCATTCCTTAAATCTCAAAATAATAATAATAATAATATCTATCTATCTATCTATCTAATAAATAAAGGAATAAATAATTAATGCAAGTAATTTCCTTCAAATCTCGCCGCCATTAGGTGTATATGGGAACAGAGAAGGGGGGGCTTTACGAAGGTACGTAGAGTTACGTCATTACGCCTTAACGCCGTGCGCGTGCCCGAGCTGCGCCAACAGCGCGTCATTTGTTCCAACGCAATCACAGCCATCCGCTAAAGCGCAGCTCGCGCTGCTGTCCGTCCCGTTATTCCTTCCTCCATACCGGAAGTTGATGCCGCCGCTGTTGATACCTATTCATGGCCAGGAACCATGAATTAACCGAGCTTTATTCATTGGCCGTATCAAGAAAACGCTGCGCGGTATGTCACATATAACACAATAACGCGTGTGTATAGATTATTTTCCTGTGTTATTCTTCATATTCCGAGAATGTCATGCATGGTTTAAATCCGAGATCATTTAGGAGAGATTTGATGGATTTTGCCTTAGCTATGTCTTTATTCAAGGGTCTATAATTAAAAATGGCAGGCTGTTTCTTTTGATCTAATCCAAAAGAAGTGCAAATCTACTTGTAGATATTATCCCACATGTCTGTCCCACTGTTGGGCTTTTTTTTTTTTTTTTTTGAGTTTTAAATGAAATTTTACAATTATTTCAGTTCTGGATCAAATTCAATACTCCACTCTTAATTTTCTATTCTCTAATTTCCCAATTTTCTATTTTTTGTGTGTGCTGCCATGAGTATTTAGTGACAAAGCATGCCTCTTGTACAGCAGTACTGAGAACATTTGTGTGTCTCCATCCATCATGTGTCCTTTTGAATCCATTCCATCACTTCCTGTGAGACAGACAACCTTATGATTTAAGTTATCAGCCGTAGCGCTGAACTCTAATAAAGATGATCATCCGACAAGATCGGATGTCATCCTGACATTCCTGGATGGTTGCATTAACGTACAGCGCATAATTTCACATTATTTAGCTCTGCTACAGTGATGAGCAAGTTCTGTCTGAATGGAATAGTTTTGTGGAAAGCACAATAAACTGGTGATGAAGGAGTGGCAGCTTAGTGTTCAAGGTTCTGTCCTCGTGACCAGAAGTTTGTGAGTTCAAATCCCAGGACTGTCAACATTCGACCAAATCGATTTCATGATGTATCAATCTCAACGTTTCTTGGGAAATAAAAGCAAATGTATTGCATGTGATCAAGATTACAGTTGTGTCAGTTTCTCCTGTGACAACTTGATTTGCGTATCTGTGAATCAGAATGAAAAACACCAACGCTGTCTATTATTTGTCTTTAAGTTATTCATTAATGTGCAAAAGAATTGTCTGTTGAAAAATTCATTCATCTTCAATTAGTGTATTATATAGTGGGCGGGGTCACGGTGGATCCAGAGGTTATTTCATATGAAGTGGGAATACACTCTCAATGGGCACCCAGTATATCTCAACACATCATGCACACACATACTGTATTAAAACCTATGGGGTAATTTAGCATAGCCAAGCCATGTGGCATGTTTTGGGTAGAAACCGGTGAACCCTGGGAGAACATGTGAAACTGTAAGCTGAACTCATGCATGTTAATTAGTCCTTAGCATTAAATCATGTTGGCACTCTTTCACATGGAGGGTAGTTGTGTACTAGAGCCCTGGTTCTAAAAATGGGGTCCAGCGACCACCAGGGGTCCATAAAGCCTAGCCAGGTGGTCCACAATTTTTTAACATGGTTACAGTACAGTGGTGAAAATAACAACCCACCATTTTCAAAGTTATTCGATTTACTATTGACTTATTATAGAGGGTGTCCCAAAAGTCTCCATACATAGGGAACTATATTTGCCAGCACCACATCGGTTGTGCCTTTGTCAGTCTTCGACTCTGTTGTTTGTTTGGCAATAGTGTCATGTGTGATGCGTTTCCTGTTAAAGTCCATTGCAACCTTGCGGCAGCTTCCTGGTCCAGCAATGAGAATGATTTCAATACGTCCTCCTTTTGTCAAGAGCATTCTTAAAGGCTATGTGTGTGTGTGTGTGTGTGTGTGTGTGTGTGTGTGTGTGTGTGTATATATATATATATATATATATATATATATATATATATATATATATATATATATATATATATACACACACACACATATACATACACACACACACACACACACGTTGTTGAGAATCCTTTGCAGGCAATGACTGCTTGATATCTGGAACTCATGGACATCACCAAATGCTGGGTTTCCTCCTTTGTGATGCTTTGCCAGGCCTTTACTGCAGCTGTCTTCAGTTGTTGCATGTGAAATGCATGTTCGATCGGGTTGAGATCAGGCGATTGACTTGGCCATTGCAGAAAATTCCACTTCTTTGCTTTAAAAAACTCAGAAAACACTTCAGAATTCATCCGGCTGCTTCTATCTACTGTCACATCATCAATAAACAGTGACCCAGTGCCATTGGAAGCCATGCATGCCCATGCCATCACATTTCCTCCACCATGTTTTACAGATGACGTGGTATGCTTTGGATCATGAGCCGTACCAAGCCTTCGCCATAATTTTTTCTTCCCAGCATTCTTGTAAAGGTTGATCTTAGTTTCATCTGTCCAAAGAATGCTTTTCCAGAACTGGGCTGGCTTTTTATTTATTTTTTTTTTTTAAAAAGATGTTTTTTGGCAAAGTTTAATCTGGCCTTTCTATTCTTGAGGCTTATCAATGGTTTGCACCTTGTGGTGAACCCACTGTATTTGCTCTTGTGAAGTTTTCTCTTTATGGTAGACTTGGATAATGATATGCCTACCTCCTGGAGAGTGTTCTTCACTTGGCTGGATGTTGTGAAGGGCTTTTTCTTTACCATGGAAAGGATCCTATGATCATCCACCACTGTTGTCTTCTGTGGATGTCCAGGTCTTTTTGTGTTGCAGAGCTAACCAGTGTGTTCCTTTTTCCTCAGAATGTACCAAACTGTTTATCTGGCCACTCCTAATGTTCCTGCTATCTCTCTGATGGATTTTTATTTTTTTGCAGCCTAAGGATGGCCTGTTACACTTGCATTGAGAGCTCCTTTGAACACATGCTGTGGGTTCACGCAGCAACAGCTTCCAAATGTGAATGCCACACCTGGAATCAACTCCAGACCTTTTACCTGCTTAATTGATGAAGAAATAATGAAGAAATAGCCCACACCTGTCCATGAAACAGTTTTTGAGTCAAGTGTCCAATTACTTTTGGTCCCTTGAAAAAGACGGGGTACATATTAAAGAGCTGTAATTCCTAAACCCTTCCTCCAGTGTGGTTGTGAATGCATTTAAATTACAGATGAGAGACTGCAGTTTAAGCCCATATTCATTATTTAACTGTAACTTGAATATGTTTTGGTAAACATATTCAAGTGTCCAAATATATATGGACCTAATTATATATATATATATATATATATACACACACACACACACACACACACACACAATTAATTCCAGTGCCACCTGAAATCACCATATTTTCCAAATATGATCCAAGTTCAATAAAACATATAGTATGGCTTTTATAGGCCTCTTCACTTTCTTTTTAATGGCTTGCAACAATTTTGAAAAGTTGATAAGTGTGTATCCTTTTGTGTTCAGGTGTGCAGCGTGTCCTGAGTGGGGCGTGCTTGCTGCGATGGTGCTGGATCTGAGTGAGAACTGTGTGGAGAGGGCTGATGGGGAGAACATGGAGGCCACTCGGGAAGATTTTCAACAACCAGAACCCATTAAAGAGAATCCCAAACCTGTCCCGGTCCAAGCAAGAATCAGCAAAATCACCCAGAGGGACAAGCTGCACCACAACGGGCCCTGTAGCACCCCAATGGAGCAGAGGGTGCAGGGAGCGGAAGGAGGAAATAGTGGAAAAACTGAGAAATTGGACTTGCCCATGAAGAAGGCGGAACTTCGAAGGCCACTCAGTCTGGAGATCAAACCGCAGCGTGTTAAGGCGAATAATCAGTGTGAAAGCAAAGTGGTGCAGCCTCCATGGCGTTACGGTGCACCTTCTCCCCCCACGCGAAGCCTTACAAGCCCCAGTTTGGGACCCGGAGGCTGGATGCGACGTAGTGAAAGTACTTGTACTGTAAACTCCACGGCGCAACCTAGAGCCAGCAGAGGGCGAATGCGGCCAGCTACATCCCTGCCGCACATTGCCCGGGGGCTTGTGGCTGCACCAGTGCCCACACCTTCTGCACCACGCGGGCCCTGTTTACTCGTGGCTCTGAGGCCCATAAATCTCGAACAGGAGCGTCAGACCTTTTTCCAGTCGGACTATAAGTACGAGCCCCAGTTTGAGTACACGTCACCTGAGCCTGTTAGTGTCCTGGAGAAGTATAAAGAAGGATCTGGGCTCTTTCTTTCCCAGGTATGTCAAGATAGAAATTCTACGATGGTATAGCAGTATGACAGTATTACTATGTAATGTAATGCTATGTAATTAACCGTGAAATAAAGGTGGTGTATATAATATCACAAAATTATTTCTAGTTCTATGCAGTCCATTGAAAAATGCAGCAAGATTTTTTTAAACAGGGTCAGCAAATAAAATAAAAATAATAATACTGAGCAACAACAACAACAAAAAAGAAAATATAAGGGTGTACGAGGGCATATGCCAAATTCTGTAAATGTAACCATACGTGAAAATCAGGCAAAACAGTACATTCCACATTGTTTCAATATACAAGTGAAGAGCAATCGTCTTAAAGGAGTTTTCAAACCGACTCTCAGTCTACTACATCTGTAGTATGTGTGCAGTTATGGGCAAGAATTACAACATTTTCCTTTACTGATACAAAAAGCAAAAGTCTTACCAAAGGTGTTATGTACATGTTTACTTTGAGCTCTTCCCTCAGAAAAAGTATTCCCAATTTTCAAAAGAATGAATTACATAGATTTAGAATATAGATGAGCATACATGAATAATGTCGACTTGGACCTAATGTGTTCTGTTGAATGTGACCTAAAGGTTCTGGAATTGAAAGCCTCATTGCTGTAATAAATAGACAATATATTATTGTACACACAATCATTTCCACGAAATAATCTATACTGAAGGGAACCCTGGCTACAAAATGTCAATGTCAATTTACACAAATTCCCATGATCGATCGTCATTTAACTTAATGATCAATTAATCGATTAATCGTTAACCTTAAAACCACAAGATGCGTGTACTGCAGTGGCGCGACAGTTTGTGAAAATCCCACTCAAGACGCCAGCTTCCTCACCCAAATGAAAAGTTTTTCTGTTACTCTAAATAATAGGCTAGTAGGACTGTAAAATGAATGGATGCGATTATGATGATTTTATAAAATGACTTATTTAATAATCAAATATAATGACTATAATATACAACGTGCCACTAACGCCGTCTCAGATGTGCACTTTGGCGACAGAGTGCATGTGAGCCTATTCATATTGCGTGCGTCCGTTTATTATTAATTATTATCATTATAAGCGTGTTATTTTCTTCCCAATGTGCATAGGATATTGCGCATATTACGGAAAATTCTGAGAAAACTCGTGAAGGTCCATAACGTGTTACAGGCCTACACCATTTAGTTATCACTTCAGTGGTCCTGCTTGAAGTTGAGACTTACTCACATGGATAACATTTCATGATTTATATACTACGTGTTCAGAAGCTAAACGTACCCGTCAGATGACACGCTGATCCATTTCAGAATCCGTTCTTGATGGGATGTGGTAGTCCGGCTGAATTAAATCGATCAACTCTCAAAAACCATGTTGCCTATCGGTGTCATCGATGGTGATGCATCACCGATAGGCAACATGTGTAAGGTTCTTTCTCAACATGCATAGTTTGTGAAATATTTAGTATAACCAATGGAATATCTATGAAATAGATTTTCCATTGAATTCCCCATTCTATTCCCCCCTGAACCTGAAGTTTTAGGTTGTAACACCACAAAAGTGTGGAAAAGTTCAAGGGGGTGAATACTTATGCAAGGCAGTATCCGTGAGAAAGATCAGGACACATCATACCCTTTTAAACACTTTTATACTTTTACCCAGATACCTTGACATACCAAAAAGAGAAACCATTCCACCCCTGAATCCCACTCACATCTTTTCCCAGGCAGTTAATATCATGGAGTGCGTCCTGAGGAAGTTCGGCACCTACGAGAACTTTGAAGAAGTCACCGGAGGAAGTGTGTTGCCCAAGAGTCGAGTGTGGGCGATGGTGCGCAAGTACTTACAGAAAGAGGGCTGTGTGGGTGAGGTGCGTGTTTGTGTTGTCCACGTTTACTGTGCATACCGGCACGACTTCTTACATCCACAGCACAGTTTTAGTCATCGTGTGTGATATTTGCAGGTGGTTGTGTCTCTGTCTGATGACCTCCTGTCCCAGGCTGTTATGATGGTGGAGAGCTGCAGGCCGACCTTAACCATAAACCTGTCTGGAGCACGGCAGCACTGGCTGGAAGGGATGCTAAGACATGAGATCGGTATGATAAAACTCAGGGCTTGAAATTATTTCAAAAGCTCTCACATGTAATTAAGACTTTATATTGCACCTAAATATTAAGTCCCGTATTAACTGGCCACTGTAGCTCATTTCCTTTTAAGCACTGAGCTTTTCAGCATCATATATCGAACAAACCTGATTATTTTCAACTTAATATATACGCTCTTAGTGGAAGTTTTAATCTTCCTATACTTAAAGGCAGGTGGAGCAAAAATGTTCTTGCTGATCTGCTATAATTCTCACTCTCAGGTACACATTACTTACGCGGCGTGAATAACAGCATGCAGCCATGGGCCACTGCCGTCGGAAGGAAGCAGTTTGGACTGAAGCCAGCCAATCCTACAGAGGAGGGACTGGCCAGCATTCACAGCGTGTTGTTGCGGAAGCAGCCCTTCTTGTGGCGAGCTGCTCTCCTCTACTACACCGTGTACCATGCAGCCAACATGAGCTTCAGCCAACTGTTCAGCTATATCGCTCGCTTCGTCCAGGACCCCGCCGTACGCTGGGAGTACTGCCTCCGTGCCAAACGGGGACAGACGGACACCTCAAAACCAGGTAGAGTATCAAAGACTGCTGCTTATTTAATGTAACATACCACGGAAATGGTTCTTCCGGCTGAACGGATTCCAACGAAATGCTCCAAGCACTTTCCTGAAGGGTTTTTCTAATTGAAAAATAAATTCAAATTATAAGTTAAAATCAGTATTAATCAGATTAAGAGGCATGTCCAGTTCTATTCAAAATCCAGTGAAGCAGTAATTCAAACACCACTAATACAGACTACACTGCCACTCATCTAGCTTTTTAATACGGGGTAAAGTTGACTATTTTACAGTAACAGCACACTCTGGACTGTTTTGTTCCTCTTATACAACAGCAATTTTTAGTTATTAAAAAACTCTTCATGTCCATGAAGCTCCTGAAAACTCCCTGAGGCAACAAGAGGAATAAATCTTGAGAGGACTCAAAAGGGAACCCACTCAAAAGGGAAGTCACTTGTTTGTGGACATTCCACAACATTAAATGGAAACATTTAATGTTGTGGAATGTCCACAAACAAGTGACTTCCAGTTAGCACTTATGTTATAGCAGCTAAAAACAGTGATTCCCTCACCAGCCTCGGTTCTTTTTCTCTCTCTTTGGAGTTAATGAGACAAAAAAGGTTTTAGCTTTACCGCTGATACACTGGAGACTCCTTGTTTAAATGTTAAATAAACATCTCACGGAAAACATAAACCCGTTTACGTGGAGCGTACAGCACATCCCGTCATGGCTAACTCCTTAACAGGAGCCCATCCTTTAACAGTTATAGAAGTAAAATGATTTATAATCATACTATCCAGTCTCACCCAGATGAGGATGGGTTCCCTTTTGAGTCCTCTCGAGATTTAGTCCTCTTGTTGCCTCAGGGAGTTTTCAGGAGCTTCATGGATTTGCTCATTAGGGATAAATTTAAGTTTAAAATTTTATATCTGGATATTTCTGTAGGAGGGCACGGAGGCTTAGTGGTTAGCACGTTTGACTTGCACCTCTGGGATTGGGGGTTCGAATCCCGCCGCCGCCCTGTGTGCACGGAGTTTGCATGTTCTCCCTGTGCTTCAGGGGTTTCCTCCAGGTACTCCGGTTTCCTCCCCCAGTCCAAAGACACGTGGGCTGCGTCCGAAACCGTATATTTACCTACTATATAGTAGCCGAAATACATGTATTTCACATGCTATATAGTGGGTAAGTATTCAGTTTCGGACGCAGCCGTGGTGTAGACAGATTGCCATTTCCAGATTGTCCGTAGTATGTGAATGGGTGTGTGATTGTGCTCATCGAGGGGTTGGCACCCTGTCCAGGGTGTCCCCAACCTTGTGCTTAGGTTCCCTGAGATAGGCTCCAACCAGGTACGGAAAATGGATGGATATTTCTGCTTTGTGACAACGTCCATTGTTGAAAGTGCATTATAAATAAATTGAATTGAGAATTGAATCCTCAGACTCTGATTGGCTAAGGTAAGCCATGTTTTACATCAAGCAGTGCAGTGTACATACAATGCGAGTGTACAGTGTAGAAGGTGGTGTTGAAAGGGTGTTCACATTTTGAGTGCAAGAAGGGTGGGGTGTTGAGCAACTCCAATAAGTGGTAAGTTCTTTCGCTACGTGGTCAGATCACTGTTGTCCTCTCAAGAATTATTCATTGTATTCAAACATTTCGACACCAAATTTAAAACCATCATTTGGCTACAACTCACTGTACAGTCCATCCATTTTCTGTACCGCTTATCTTACACAGGGTTGGATGGGAAGCCTGGCGCCTATCCCAGGGGACTCTGGGCACAATCGCACAAACATTCACACACTATGTACAAATTGAAAACACCAATCAGCCTACAATGCATGTTTTTGGACTGGGCGAGGAAACCCCCGAAGCATGGGGACAACATGCAAACTCCACACGCTCAAGGAACCCTCAGCCCCAAAGGTGCTAGGCAAACGTGCTAACCTCTAAGCCACTGTACAATCCCATCTTTGCAATTTTGTCCAGCTCAATGTGATACTGATATTATAACTGGACATTTAATGTGAACATTTCTAGAAAAGTCCACATATCATTGAAACAGCTCTGTCGTGTTGTAATGTACTGCTGTTCTACAGGCTGTTTCAGTAAAGATCAAGTCTACCTGGATGGGATCCTAAGGATTTTACGCCATAGGAGAAACATCGATTTCAAGATGTTAACCTCACTGGGCAAGGTCAATTCTCTTTATCTGAATTCAGTAAATCATCTGTACGTTGACATACATATCACTAACACACACACACACAAAATTCTCGCCTGTAGGTGTCCTATGAAGATGTGGAACGGCTACGTCATCTTGCGGTCCTGCGGAGAACCAGGATTCCTCACTTCATGCAAGACCAAGAACGTTACCTGCGGCAGCTGGACCACATCATCGTGACTAACGAACTGAACGATACTGAGCTACAAGAGCTCATTCCATGAGGATGAGGGTTTGGTTATACATGAACTTTTTTTCTGCACCCAAGTTAAGTTCGGCCATTTGGTCATTCCCAGCTGCGACTCAGTACAAAAAAGACGGATTATTTGTTTTAATGCAGCATCTGTGAAAATTCACAGTGATAAAATCAGTTTTACTCAAGTGATTTACATATCACTTAATCAGATTCATATTGTTTCCGTGCTAACTGTTTTATTTTTTTTTTTTCATTTTCTTTAAAGTGCCACACAACTCGTACGTGAGTTTACAGTTACAGAGATCATCACCAATTTCTCTGAACCAATAATATATCAAACATTTGGATCCTCTGATATATTATATAAGTATTGTAGCCTAATTATCGGAGGTCAATGGAAGATCAAGGGTATCTTCATTACTTTTTATAATTAAGTTGCCATGTTATTTCAATGAAACGATGTACTCAAGCACTCAAGTAGCGATTCGCTGATTTCTGTACACACTTCTTTTACCTCGTGTTCTATTATAAGCACTGCATTTTAGTGTTGTTCCTGTGATGATGTTTTAGTCACTGCTAGAGCTTTTTAAACCACTGTCAGTATTTATGCAAGTATTTATTCTTTTTTTTTTTTTTTACCTCATGTATTCATAATGAAAACTGAATGTTTGTGATTTTAGCTAAATAACTCCATTAGTAATCATTAGGGATGCATTGATACTATTTGTGTATTGAAAAAATGTTTTTTTGTTTTTTTTTTACTTCGACTCGCCAATACTGATACCAAAATGAGTAACCTACTTAGTATTACGCAATTAGGGGCATCATGAACCATAGCTCTGTTTAAATTGGGTGCTACCATGTGCCGGTTTGTTTGATGTTTTGGTGTATAAATAGTATTTTTAACAGAGAGCGCATGGGCTGCCGACCTGAGCGTGGACAGCAGTATCAGCGAACCTGGTAATTAAAAATGTTTTCAAGGTAGCTTGAATTGCGCCTATACTCTCAAGCAACGTGCCGACCTTGGTGAAGGAAGTGTGCGTATCTCACATCATCATATCAGTGCTCGCAGAACTGAAGTGCTCTCACGTGCGACAGTTTTTCTGCACACTTGCTTCGCTGCTCCACGCTCGCAAAAACCTTTGCGTGTGAATAATTCATGGCTTCTTGCCCTCATTTTAATGACCACGCTCGCTAATACTGCTCTGTCCGCTCAGGTCAGCCACACTCTCATTCTACATTAAGATACTATTTATGTGCCACAAGATGTTTTATCAGGTTGCTTGCATTGCAAGAGGATGCTACAGTTCCTCCTCTTGATATTTTCACAGAGCAGTTTGCTTTTCTATGATTGCCATCGTTAATCATGAGCTACATCTAGATCGCTGTCATTTTGTGGGATCTGTTCCTTAGCATGACAAACGTACACTAGGCTTTACATCACGTTGTATCATGTAGTATTGGATATTGGCTTTTTTCTTTCTTTTTTTTTTGAGTACCAGCACAGTATTGACCAATACTTGATTTATCATCAGTATCGATGCATCCCTAGTTATCATACGTCTTAGTATTTCCAAGGAGCTATCAATGATCACTAGAACGCATCAAATGACATTGAATGACCACATGCATTAAAAAAGTGCAATTGACTCGACTAGTATTTTATATCAAGACAGGAAACTGGCATTAATTATGGTTAAATATGGAAAATACAGTCAGGCTGTATTTGTCAAATGTGACGTGTGCACGTGTAGGATGTTACCACTGCAGCCTCTGCGTCTTAATCCTGTTCAAAAGTTGGGCTACCTGCAGCTCCTTCACTGTCGTACGTTCACACAAGGCATGTGATGGACTCGGGATGAGATGCAACAAAGTGATGTGGATGTGCCTTCGATGGGTTCAGAACTCATCTGTACTGGTCATCTGTTTGTAAAAAGCTTGAAATCACATGTTCAGACTCTGTAGTACTCATCATCTTCTGTATTGCATGAATATTGCACATTTCATGATCTTTAAATAATCTGCGATTTTTCAGATTATTTATTAAAACGCTACACTGAAATCGTGGCTCTTTCTGTTTTATGGGAAAGATGGAATACTTTAAGAAACAACAAATCTTCAGGCTTACTGCATTTTATAGTTGAGTGCAAAAGTTTGCATCACTTATGGCTTCTTTGAATTGCAGGTTGGGGGGGGGCCCTACTTTAGAGGTTATCTAAATAATAAATGATTTCCAAAACTTTGCGTGTGCATCCCGCAACAACATAACTATCCAAAACATAAGACTAAATCCACATTAAAATATGCTGAAACAATTGCATGCTTAATTTTCATTAAAGTCTCCATACCTAAATTTGTTTATATGACATGATTTTAATTTGTTTATCCATTACCTGATTGATATAAAAGCGATTTACAAAGGGATTTTTACATCTGTGCAGCCTCAAAGTAATACACCAGGGAAACAGGACATGGCCCAGTGGACTGAGAACAAATGGAATATATTTATTTTATCTGTATTTATTTAAATGACATATTTTCTAAGAGAAAATTCCATTATTAAACAACAACAAAAAAAAGATTATGATTAGAACAAATAAATATTCTCCTACTTTTTAAATAATCTTGGGTCATGTATATTTTATAGGATAATTTGTATTAGTTTGTAGGATGGGTGCCAATAGTTCTAGAGGACACTGTATATTAGGAATAATGTGAGTGATTATTGCAGGACTGAAAATTAGGATATTAGTTTGGAGGGAATTATAAAGACAGCGTGATTTAGAATCATTAGAAAATAACTTACTTTTTTTTTGTACATCTCATACTAAATAGTTTTAGATCTTCAAATAAAATACAACAAAACAAAGGCAACCTGAGTAAACACACAATACAGTTTTTGTTTATTTAAATTTTTTTTATTGAAGCAAAAAAAAAGTTATGCAACACCCATCACCAATTTGAAAAACTAATTGCCCCTTTAAAATTCAAATCTGGTTGTGCCACTTTTCGCAGCAATAACTGCAACCAAATGCTTCCAACAACTGGAGATCAGTCTTTCACTTACTTCTAGTACTAGGACTCTTATGCTTTAGATCATTGTCTTGCTGCACAATCCAGTTGCACTTGAGTTTCAACTTATGGACTGAAAACTGGACATTCTCCTTTAAGATTTTCTGGTAGAAAGCAGAATTCATGTTTCCCTCAATTATTGCAAGTTGCCCAGGCCCTGATGCAGCAAAGCATCCCCACACCATCACACTTCCACCACCATGCTTGACCGTAGGTATGATGTTCTTTTTGTGGAATTATGTGTTTGGTTTATGCCAGATGTAACGGGACCCCTGTCTTCCAAACAGTTCCACTATCTACTCATCAGTCCACAGAACATTCTCTCAAAAGGTTTTAAGCTCATCAAGGTGTGTTTTGGTGAAATTCAGACGAGCCTTAATGTTCTTCTGGGTTAGCAGTGGTTTTCACCTCACCACTCTTCCATGGATGCCATTTTTGCCCAGTGTCTTTCTGATAGTGGAATCATGAACAGTGAACTTTATTGATGCAAGAGAGGCCTGTAGTTCCTTTGATGTCTTTGGCTCTTTTGTGACTTCCTGGATGAGTCGTTGCTCTTGGAGGAAGTTTGAATGGTCTGCCACTTCTGGGAAGATTCACTACCGTGCCGAGTTTTTCCATTTGGAGATAACGGCTCTCGCTGTGGTTCTTTGGAGGCCCAGAGCCTTTGAAATAGCTCTGTAACCCTTTCCAGACTCATGCATTTCAATCACCTTTCAATCTTCCTCATCATTTCTGGAATTTCTTTCAACTTTGGCATAGTGTGTTACTGATTAAGACCTTTTAACCACCTTCATGTTGTTGGAAAAGTTCTATTTAAAGTATTGTAATCAGGCCTGGTTGTGTCTAGTCCAGCTGAACCCAATTATGAATGCAGTTTCATAAATTCGGGGAATTAGTAACTACGGGGGCAAATACATTTTCACACAGGCCCAGTTGGTATTGGATAACGTTTTTTGCTTCAATAAATAACCATCATTTAAAAACTGTATTTTGTGTTTACTCAGGTTGTTTTATCTTTGATTTCGTTTTCATTTCTGTAACAATTTAGTATGAGATATATGCAAAAACAGAAGAAACAGCAAATACTTTTTCACAGCACTGTATAATATAAAATTGGTCTCAAATGAAAAACCATCATTGAAGCCTAACACACTGTACAGTTGCTGGTAATCAAATTCGTCTTAATTTTGTCCAATGGGGTGCAAACCTTTAGCACTTGACAGTAGTTAGACAGTTCTACATTACGGAATGTACATAGAGGAATCCATTTTTACGAAGAGAAAATTGAAATGCAGTGAAATGCAGTGAAAAATGAAGAAAACCATTATACTTTTTACTTTGCTTACCTTACTAAAAATTGTGTGCAAATTGGTATTTAAAGCCAGTCACAATATGGTTTTGTCATGAGTAGCCTCAAGAAATATATATATTGTTATTGACAATTTAATTTAATAGTTAAATGCTACAACAACCAAAAAAAAAAAACGGTTTCTGCCTGACCAGACCTGTGTGAGGAAGATTTGCCGTGGTGCATTTAATAAAAGGCATTTAAAACGTATAATGTACACTGAACGGCAAATAATTGTATAATTCATCAATGACAAATAGAATGACAGGAAACATTAATAGTCGGTGTAGGAATATAGAGTACGTGAAATCCATTCTGTTCTATCTATAAATTGATTTCTTTCTGCTCTTCGTTGTCGTCTAGAGGGATGCAAACTTTTGCACTCATTTCTATTAGGAGATCTGAAATGTACTTTAGACGTAAAGAGAATGTCTACAGTTGTTGAACATCTGGCTAAAATTTCTCTCAGAATCCCATCACCCCACCGTTGATTACTTTTCAATAACGGCACGATCTTAAGTGTACGTACCATGTTTGGATCAACTGGGCTTAATTTAGATCTCTGGCCTACATCAGCTGCATGACTAGACTTAAATTAGGTCCCATAAGCGATCCAGTCTCTCAATAGTAGCACAGCTGTCGTTATTCACCCCACGTTAAAAATACACACCCACGTGTCAGACTGGTTAAAAAGTATCTCTTATTTAATAGAACATATTTTCAACAGATCGCAGAAAAGCCTCCATACCCAATAATAATAATAATAATAATAATAATAATCATACTATAATTTAGAATTTGCACTTATTTCAGCAGGGCAAATCAACTGACCATGACAATCTTTCCAGCATATAATGCAACCTGGATCCTGAGCCCACAGCAGTCATGTAGAGCCTGAGAGTCACAGGGAAAGAGCAGGCATTCTTTCCCAACCACAATATATAATCACTTATAATTCTGTAATTTTTTTTTTGTTTGTTTTTGCTTTTTTTATATATATATATATAGAGAGAGAGAGAGATGTTTAACTTAAAACAGGAAAGAAGGGGACATACAGAATACCACTTTTTTGGTATCTAAGTAACTGTGGCAAGCAGCACTAATACAAAGTGAATAAAGGAGAGGGAGTCGGCCGGCCCGGTGTGTTTCGGTTTTCTGTACATGTCTTGTGATACTAAATTACTTCTTGCTTCATTAGAGTGAAGCTTTACACCTGAAACGCAGGGTCTCTGCCAAACACTGAGGTAAAAAGGTTTTCCTGGAGAAGAAGAAGAAAAAAAAAACACAACAACAAACAAAAATAGTATTAAAAAATCCTACAGAGATCGATTTATTTATTTATACATGTATTCAGATTTAAACCGTTGGCTGGAAATATTCGTACCTTTTACTTTTAGCTCATCATGTTGCAGTTGAACTGCTTATTGCCAGAGTGCCATCTGAGTTTGAGAGAGACTGTCCTTTCAGCACAGGATCTGCACACAGAAATATGACACCCCTCTGAGACACGGACTTGCAAAGAAAGAACACCATTTAGTAAGGTGTGAGGGAAAAGACGCACATTGGTGTGAATGCGCTGATGCTTAAAAATAAATAAAGAATAAAAAGCTCGTAGTTAAGCAGAAAATAGCAAAGCGCAGTCTCGGACTCACAGAAGTAGGGGTGCTCCATGGCCTCCTGGGCAGTCAGTCTCTGTTGATGGTCATAACGCAGCAGCTTATCCAGCAAATCCAGAGCTTCGGGACTCACCAAGTGCTGATTCTCCGGCTGAACAAAGTGCTCCCAGCGCTTTCGTGTTTGCCTGGAGGGTTGTTCAAATGAAAAATGAGCACTGTATCGGTAACAATATGCAGTGCACGTCCAGAAACGGTGTTGTTATCCTTGGGGAGATTTTATGGAAATTAAAGACACTTCCCGGTAGGGCTGCATCAAAAGCTATTTTTCCAGACCAAGTACGAGTACATGCTATTGGTGCTCATTGATACTGATAGCAAAGTGAGTAACCTCTATATATATATATATATATATATATATATATATATATATATATATATATATATATATATATATATATTATATATATATATATATATAAAATGCATATATATAGTACCGAACATGTTATTTAGCTCCATTTGGCCATGAGAAGGCCACATGTGTATTCATGCACTTAAGTTTGTTCTTTATAACGTGTTTTAGCTAGCTACATTAGTTTCCTTGGATCGAGTAGGGTTAAAATGGAAAGCAGGTATTATTTCACTTCCAAAAAGCGCTTCTCTATAGCCATTAGTAAAGTACGTGTTCTTTGTGTTTATTGCGTTGAAATCAGTCATTGTCGACGGAGGATCATGGCTAACCGTCAAGAACAATATACTGGTGTAAGAGCTGCTAATTTTCACTCAAATAGCATGGCCTGTAGACATTTTTTTTCTCACCCAGCTAGTGTTTGCTGCAGCTAGCAATGAACTCTTTGAGCTGATTTTCATATTTTATAAGATTTAGGTTACTTCTATTGTAGGGAGATGCTGTAGATCCTCCTCTTGTTATTTTAACAGAGCAGTTTACAGTCTGCTCTGATTGCCATCATTAATCTTGGAATACAGTCATTAGCATGAGAATGTACAAATAACCATGGTATTAAATGAATCCCTGATTACCAATATAGGTATCGGTGCAAACCTACCTTCCATATAGATTTACACAAGGTACATTTTCAATACTACAACATGGTAAATTATTTGGTTGTACAATTTTCATTACCACTAGATGCTACATTAAAAAAAAAAGGAAAAGACTGTGATGATGGAGAAAATCTCTAATTATGCAAACCAATCACTACACAGGAAAAGATGTGTGTTATATCCCTATATTTAAAAACAGTTAAATAGTTAAATAATTAAGGAACTTTCATCTTATTGCAATGTACGGTCTGATTAGTCTTGGCCAATTTAAATCCAGCAAACATTGAGTTTCTACTCAATACTGAAACTATTACTCAATAGTGAAATTTTATGGATGTTATACACCTTCTACATAGAGCTGCACTACAACGCTTACCTGACTGCACATTGGGATAAGACCGCCATGATGGGAAATTTTGTAATTAAGAAAACACTATTGTGTGACTCATGATATTAAATTTATTTATTTGCAAGCATCTCATTTTTCCTATATATATGAAATCTGAATTCATAACATGAAGGAAATCGTAATTCAGCATTAACAATCTGAATTTGTTCAAATACTTTGTGCATTTTCCCCCTTTGTTTATTTTTGACCAAATGTATACATTTTTTTTTGTACTGTGAAATCATCTACTATTAGTGTTAAGGTCAAAATTCTGGTATTATGACACCACCACTTCCATACAAATTACAAATTAACCTACACCACCGCATTAAAGAATTGGACTTGCACTCACTGTCCGAGCAGGTCTTTGAAACGTGTGTCCAGTTCAATGTGATACTTATTAAGGTAGCTGTAAAGTTCTTCGGTCCCGAGGACCTTAGCAATACGAACAAGCTGTGGAGGAAAAAAAAAAAACATTTTGGTCTTTAATGATAATGCCTTATTTTTCATTGGGAGCATATTTAAATTCTATGATGTGTAAACATTGCCTTATACCTGGTCATAATTGTCCTGGCCATGGAAAAAGGGCTCTTTCTGAAAAATCATACTGGCGAGCATGCAGCCCAGGCTCCACATGTCTAAACTGTAATCATACATCTGCAAAGCAGGAAATAACCAAGTGTGTTTAGGATATTAGGGAAATACAACAAAATAAATTCTGCAATGTCTATAGACGCTATACCTGATAATCAACCAGCAGCTCTGGCCCCTTGTAGGATCTCGATGCCACCCGGACATTATATTCTTGTGCAGGATGATAGAACTCGGCAAGACCCCAGTCTATCAGGCGCAACTGAAACGCACACATGCAGACATATGGCAATATTTAAAGCTACAGTGTGTAGGAGTTATCTTCTAAAAATGAAACTAAAAAAAAAAAAAAAAACACGATTCTTGGGCCAGGGGATGATAAAATACTCTGACGTATAATCTGGTGTTCCTGAGCTGCTGTGAATCACCCTGACAAGTCTGTAATAGACAAAGCTGAGTCAGGCTCAAACACATCTAATATCCTCACTCCACACCTTTAGGCATGAAAGAAGTCAGATTGCACGGTGACGGAAAAGAGCTAGCAGCCAATCAAGGGAGACAGATGAGTGATGGGGTGAAAGAGATCGATACTATATTATAAGAGAAAAAGCATTCAGGACTGATGGAGTGTTAGCTTTTTCTCTAGTTGAACAGGTAAGTCTGTGATTTGGTGGAAAGCTAGTGAACGCTACATGGCAGACAGACAATTTATCCTGAAGTTATTTTAGCTAGAGGACTCATGATTGCTGGCTAGTAAACTAGCCATCCTGTATCCAAGTTTCTACATTCTTACTGCCAGTTAGTTTAAAGTTTGGCAATACACTGCACAAATTACCTTTCTCATTTGGTGATCTATCATCACGTTATGTGGCTTTACATCCCGATGCATGATTCCCATGCTGTGAGAGTAATCCAGAGCCTGCACATGAACCAAAAACAACATTGAGCAAGGGTCTCAATAGGGCTGGCAATAAGGCAATTTAAAACGTATTATAATACCCTTACCTTTAGAAGTTCATACAAGTAGAAACGAATATCAAAATCTGTTAATCTCTGGTAGAGATCCTATTAATAAGAATTAAACATGTAAGATCAGAAACACAAGTCTACCAAACAATAAATTCCATTATACAAACTGTCTTTATGCAGTTCTCCATTTATACAGCTCAAATATCATTTCATAAATACATTAAAGTACAAATAAAATGGTACCTTGAAATCTGTGTTATTGATGCACTCAAAGACAAGAGCTGGTGTTCTGGACTGAAATAAGAACAGATAAGATTAGTCCATCAATTATTCATCTTGATTTATCTAAACTGAGAATGGCCCACGCTCAGGCTTGGCAGACAGATGGAGAGATGTTGTGACAGAAACCTACCACGGGATCCTTGACTGTGTCCACAAGGCGAATTATGTTGGTTCCTCCTCTTAAGTTTTCCAGGATTTTGATCTCACGCTTGATCTTCTTCTTCTTGACAGGCTGCAAAAGTGATAGCATGAGAGTGAGAAAGAAGCCATGAGTGAAATCCCTTGCGGATGTTGCTGCAGACCGGAACTTCAGGAAAGTTTCACTTTCAGCAGAGCACCCCTTGACGAGTCTTAGAAATGTACAACTGTTCAAATATTTATTCCTGAACATTATTGAATGTGGATTTGAAGTGTTTTGCGGCACATAAACTGGAATTAAAACTGCAATTACAACCCCAATTCCGAAAAAGTTGGGACAGTACGGAAAATGAAACAAACAAACAAAAAGAGTCGTTTGAAAATTCAATTCACCATGTACTATATTGAAAACACATTATTTGATGTTTTACTTTGTGAATTTAATTTATTTTTGAAAATATACACTCATTTCAAATCTGATGACTGCAATACACTCCAAAAAAGTTGGGACAGTTGACTGTTTACCACTGTGTAACATCACCTTTTCTTTTACTAAAAATTATTACGCGTTTGGGCGCTGAGTGAAGACGCCAGTTGGTTAAGTTAAGCAAGTGGAATTTTCCCCCATTCGTCCATTATGCATTTCTTCAGCTGCGTAACTTTAAAATGCGCCACACATTCTCAATCGGAGACAGGTCAGGACTGCAGCAGGCCATGCTCGCACCCGCACTCTCTGCTTACGCAACCATGCGCTTGTAATCCGGGCAGAATGTGGTTTGGCGTTGTCCTGCTCTGGATGGCAGCATATGTTGCTCCAAAATGTGCATATATAAATCTTTCTGCATTAATGCTGCCCTCACCTTGAGTACAAGTCACCCATGTCATGGGCAGTGACATGCCCCCATACCATGACAGACGCTGGCTTTTGGACTTGATGCTGATACCAGCTTGGCTGGTCCTTTCCCTCTTTGGCCCGGAGAACACGACGGCTGTTTTGTCCAAAAACAAAACATTTGAAATGTTGACTCATAAAACCACAAAACACGATTCCACTGTGCTACTGTCCATCTCAGATGAGACCGAGCCTAGAGAAGTCGGCAGCGCTTCTGAACAGTGTTGATGTAACGCTTCTGCTTTGCATAGTAAAGCCTTAACTTGCATCTGTGGATGGTGTTGACTGACAAAGGTTTACCAAAGTATTCCCGAGCCCATGTCAGGATCTCCATTACAGACTCATGACGGTTTTCACGACGGTTTTTAAGACGGTGATGTCTGAGGGATCGGAGATTATGCGCATTCAGAAGTGGTTTTCGTCCTCGCCCTTTACGCACCCAGATTTGACCGGGTTCCTTGAACCTTTTAATTATATTGTGCACTGTAGAAGTTGACATGCCCAAAATCCTACCGATTTGTCGTTGGGGAATGTCGTTCTCAAAGTGTTGGATTATTAGCTGATGCATCTGTTGGCAGCCTCGACCCATCCTTGCCCTTGAAGGACTTTTTTGGAGGCTCCTTATATACTATGATTAGACGATTGCCTCACCTGTTTCACAACACCTTCTTATTTCAACTTGTCGCATCGCTATTAGTCCTAAACTGCCCCTGTCCCAACTGTTTTGGAACGTGTTGCATGCATCAAATTGAAAATAAACCTTTATCTTCAAAAAAACGATGCAGTTGATCAGGTAAAACACCAAATACCGTGTCTTTATATGTTTGTTGATTAAATACAAGTCAAAGTAAATTCACAAATCACTCCTCTTTGGTTTTTATTAGCATTTTCCATACCGTCCCAACTTTTTCAGAATTGTATTTGTACAGCAACCTGATATTCTTTGTGCCTTACAATGATTTACATTGCTGGGCTTTAGATTAGGAGATGAACAACTTCCTGTAAGAAACATTAATGTGACCAGAAATTATTAGAGCTTTAATAACTACATAATAACCATTAATAGTAGTTGCTATTTTCTGAGGGGGGGGGGGGGGGCTGAGATTTTCTGTAATAACTATATAACAACAGTGATTAAACCACAGCTGTGTTAAATTCTCGATTCTGATTGGTTAGTGACTGAGAATAACGCTGGCCGCGAGTCAAAACACAAGTTCGTACTAATACACTCATTCTAACACATTAGCATTTCTATAGTAACAACTCATTCAGAGGGACTTGCTTGGTGGATGATGTACATAAAAACTGCTAACCTCTCACAAACATACCACAACGATCAGAATGTGCTGTTCCTTAATAAATGAAAAACTGTATTGGCGAACCATTGTGGAATATGAGGAATAAGACACTTCAGGGTATGTTGTTATAGGTAAATAATCAACTTCAGGGTGGTTACAGTAACACCGCTTTGTGTCAGGCTGCATCTCACCACCCTGTTGTGGACTACTTTTCCAACATCAGCACCCTACCCAAGTGTTTAATTCCTTACACAGCAGTTGATAAGAGTTGATGGAAATCTCATCACATGAGTAAAGAAAATCTCAAGCTCCTTTTAGTAATCACAGCTCTACGTCTCACCTTGAGTATTTTCACCACCACTCGGTCATTGCTGTTGATGTTGATGGCTTCAAACACTTCGCTATATTTGCCTCTTCCAAGCTTCCGGACCAACTGGTAATCATCTTGGTTGCTGAGAGAAGGTGAGAAATGAGATACAAGAACATAAATATAAACTGGATTTATACTTTATACAGTCAGAGGCCTCGAAGTGTGAAAGTACAGATTTATTTTACAAACTATTTTTTAAAAAATGTGGCTTTTTACTGATCGAAGCCAGATATAGTTTATTTTTGAACTTTCCAACCAACCATCCATCCACCTTCCATACCGCTTATCCTACACCAGGGGCGTCCAATCTTATCCGCAAAGGGCTGGTGGGGGTGCAGGTTTTCATTCCAACCAAGCAGGAGCCAGTCATGGGGAGTCTGGCAGCTATCTCAGGGGGCACCCTGGATGGTGTGTCAAGCCACTGCAGGGCACAATTG